>NW_028321084.1:0-38259 GCF_062004578.1 Staurois parvus
TTTTTTTACATATAAAAAAGTCATTTTAACATATATTTGTAAATGCAGATTTGTATTTTTAAAGACATGCAGTATATTTGAAATGCATTTTTAAAAATATTTTTAATATATTTTGTAATAAAAACGCATTTCAGCATGCAGTATATATATATATTTATTGAAATATATTTTGAAATATATTGAATACGGTCAAAATTGTAGCATTTCGAATATGTGTGATTATATTTGGGAAGAATATTTTTAAAATATATTTCAAATATATTTTTCTTCCATATGGGGGAGGGCACAGCCTGCGATTGACAGCCTTAGCTCGGTTACTGCGTGAAGGGGGTGTGTCTCTTCCCTCCAATCGGCTCTCACAGCTCTCCTCACTGATGTAATGTCAGCTCTCTGCCCCCTTTTTTCTGAAATATCAGACAAGCATTATAAATTCAGTGCTTTGAATGAATGTAGAGGTCAGAAAACTGCAGAGAAACAGGTACAACTTATGTAGGAGGATTTGTTTAATCTCAGAGGCCGGTCACTGCACTGGGGATATGGAGGGTTTACAACCACTTTAAATGTTTTATACGGGTCCCGGTGAGGTTGTGGAAGGGGTAGACGCAGGGGCGGACTGACCATTTGGAAACTCGGGCACTGCCCGAGGGCCCGGGGTCAGTAGGGGGCCCCATGAGGTGCCCCTGGTACATATTTCATAGGTTTTTTTGAGTTTGGGCAAGGACACAGGGGCCCCATGATCCCCTATTGCCCGGGGGCCCCATGAGTTGTCAGTCCGCCCCTGGGTAGAGGTTGTACCGCCATCGTTGTCAGTGTCAAAGGTCACCTACCTGACTTCCCTTACATCCAGGACCAGCTTGTGAGAAAGAAAAGAGAGAAAGAGATGACAAAGGTTGTGGTGGAGCCGCAGTCGCAGAATCTCTGGGAAGGCCCAGCTGCTCACCTTCCCCCACCTCCCCGCCATTCCGATCACCTACCTGAGCGAGGAATAAAATCCCCGTGTAAGGACCCAACTTAGAGCTTACACGGGGTGGAGGGATCTCCCCATCCCCCACTGAGTGGCCAATCACCAACAGCAGGAAGTCACCTGCTACCCAATACAGAAGTCTCCTCCCCCAGGGAACGCAGAGCAATGTGAGGGGCAGGAAGGTGAACATGAAAAGGAACCCAAATATTCAAAGAAAGGAAAAGAAACACAATGAGAGCTCAAAGAGGGGAGAGGGGAGAGGGGAGAGGGGAGAGAGGGGAGAGGGGAGAGAGGGGAGAGGGGAGAGAGGGGAGAGAGGGGAGAGGGGAGAGAGGGGAGAGAGGAGAGAGGGGAGAGAGGGGAGAGGAGAGGGGAGAGAGGGGAGAGGGGAGAGAGGGAGAGGGGAGAGAGGGGAGAGAGGGGAGAGGGGAGAGGAGAGAGGGGAGAGGAGAGAGGGGGAGAGAGGAGAGAGGGGGGAGAGAGGAGAGAGGGGGGAGAGGGGAGAGAGAGGAGAGGGGAGAGGGGAGAGGGGAGAGAGAGAGGGGGGGAGAGGGGAGAGAGGAGAGGGGAGAGGAGAGAGGGGAGAGAGAGGGGAGAGAGAGGGGAGAGAGAGGGGAGAGAGAGGGGAGAGAGAGGGGAGAGAGAGGGGAGAGGGGAGAGGGGAGAGAGAGGGGAGAGGGGAGAGAGGAGAGAGGGGAGAGAGGGGAGAGGGGAGAGGGGAGAGAGGGAGAGGGGAGAGAGGAGAGGGGGGAGAGGGGAGGGGGAGAGGGGAGAGGGGAGAGAGGGGAGAGGGGAGAGAGGGGAGAGGGGAGAGAGGGGAGAGAGGGGAGAGAGGGGAGAGAGGGGAGGGGGGAGAGAGGGGAGAGGGGAGAGGGGGGAGAGAGAGGAGAGGGGAGAGGGGAGAGAGGGGAGAGAGAGAGGGGGGGAGAGGGGAGAGAGGAGAGGGGAGAGGAGAGAGGGGGAGAGCGGGAGAGGGGGAGAGAGAGGGGAGAGGGGAGAGAGGGGGAGAGGGGAGAGAGAGGGGAGAGGGGAGAGAGAGGGGAGAGGGGAGAGAGAGGGGAGAGGGGAGAGAGGAGAGGGGAGAGAGGAGAGGGGAGAGAGGAGAGAGGGGAGAGAGGAGAGGGGAGAGAGAGGGGAGAGGAGAGAGGGGAGAGAGAGGAGAGAGGGGAGAGAGAGGGGAGAGAGGGGAGAGAGGAGAGGGGGGGGAGAGAGGGGAGAGAGGAGAGGGGAGAGAGAGGGGGGAGAGAGGAGAGGGGAGAGAGGAGAGGGGGAGAGAGGAGAGGGGAGAGAGAGAGAGGGGAGATGGGAGAGAGAGGGGAGAGAGAGGGGAGAGAGAGGGGGAGAGAGGGGAGAGAGAGGGGAGAGAGAGGGGAGAGAGAGGGGAGAGAGAGGGGAGAGGAGAGGGGAGAGGAGAGGGGAGAGGGGAGAGAGAGAGGAGAGGGGAGAGAGAGGGGAGAGGGGAGAGGGAGAGAGGAAAGAAGAGAGGACCCCGCATTCACTATATCCGCTCTCCCCGGACCCCGCATTCACTGTATCCGCTCTCCCCGGACCCCGCATTCACTATATCCGCTCTCCCCGGACCCCGCATTCACCGTATCCGCTCTCCCCGGACCCCGCATTCACCGTATCCGCTCTCCCCGGACCCCGCATTCACTATATCCGCTCTCCCCGGACCCTGCATTCACCGTATCCGCTCTCCCCGGACCCCGCATTCCCTATATTCGCTCTCCCCGGACCCCGCATTCCCTATATTCGCTCTCCCCGGACCCCGCATTCCCTATATTCGCTCCCCCCGGACCCCGCATTCACTATATCCCCTCTCCCCGGACCCCGCATTCACTATATCCGCTCTCCCCGGACCCCGCATTCCCTATATCCGCTCTCCCCGGACCCCGCATTCACCGTATCTGCTCTCCCCGGACCCTGCATTCACTATATCCGCTCTCCCCGGACCCCGCATTCACTATATCCGCTCTCCCCGGACCCCGCATTCACCATATCCGCTCTCCCCAGACCCCGCATTCACCGTATCTGCTCTCCCCGGACCCTGCATTCACTATATCCGCTCTCCCCGGACCCCGCATTCACAATATCCGCTCTCCCCGGACCCCGCATTCACTATATCCGCTCTCCCCGGACCCCGCATTCACTATATCCGCTCTCCCCGGACCCCGCATTCACCGTATCTGCTCTCCCCGGACCCCGCATTCACAATATCCGCTCTCCCCGGACCCCGCATTCGCTATATCCGCTCTCCCTGGACCCCGCATTCACTATATCCGCTCCCCGGACCCCGCATTCACTATATCCGCTCTCCCCGGACCCCGCATTCACTATATCCGCTCTCCCCGGACCCCGCATTCACTATATCCGCTCCCCCCGGACCCCGCATTCACTATATCCGCTCTCCCCGGACCCCACATTCACTGTATCCGCTCTCCCCGGACCCCGCATTCCCTATATCCGCTCCCCCCGGACCCTGCATTCACCATATCCGCTCCCCCCGGACCCTGCATTCACTATATCCGCTCTCCCCAGACCCTGCATTCACTATATCCACTCTCCCCGGACCCTGCATTCACTATATCCGCTCTCCCCGGACCCCGCATTCACTATATCCGCTCTCCCCGGACCCCGCATTCGCTATATCCCCTCTCCCCGGACCCCGCATTCACTATATCCGCTCCCCCCGGACCCCGCATTCACTGTATCCGCTCTCCCCGGACCCCGCATTCACTATATCCGCTCTCCCCGGACCCCGCATTCACTATATCCGCTCTCCCCGGACCCCGCATTCGCTATATCCGCTCTCCCCGGACCCTGCATTCGCTATATCCGCTCTCCCCGGACCCCGCATTCACTATATCCGCTCTCCCCGGACCCCGCATTCACTATATCCGGTCTCCCCGGACCCCGCATTCACTATATCCGCTCCCCCCGGACCCCGCATTCACTGGTAGTTTAGGATCTCTGGATATTTATCAGCCTGATATGAAGGTGGATCTGGACGGACGATGTATTTTAGGTATAAATTATGTTCGATTTCTGTTATTTTACACTCGTTATGTATTTATTTTAATAAAAATTAACAAAAAAAGTATTCATTTTTTTTCCTGTTAAACGCGGCACAAAGCCCTCTCATCCCTCCAGCGCGGAGCAGGAATGTGATTGGCTCCTTTAAGACACAATTTAATTTTGGACACGAATCTCTCGGAGTGAATTTGGCGATCGTCCTGCGACTACATCCCCTGCCCCATCCCCCGCCCTGCATTTCACATCTCCATGACAAAGTTCCAGCACACAGGGCACCCACCCAAAGCAAACACCAAGGGACAAGGTGTGGGGGGAGGGGGGGGCCCAGCCACGCTGGAAGCTTTCCTCCAGGATGGTAAACACACTCACTGGCTATGTACAGCGACAGGAAGATCCCGGCCAGAGCCGCTCCAAAACCAGCCTGGAGGGGGAGGAAGGTGAGGAATCCCGGGGAAAAACACAACGCCACTCCGAGGGGCAGCGCCACCACCAGGGCGCTGATGAACGCATTGCGCCGTCCACACCTGTAAAAAACAAAAAAACACGACAGCCGGTGAGAAATGCACCAATAATAACATTTACATCAAACTGTCCAAAGGAATCATTTTCCTGGAAAAGCGCAGATTTTGGGCTCCCAGGATCCTGAACTCGAAGCTTTTATTTCAGACACGACTTGCAGTGACACCTACTGGTAACACCTGGAATTGCTGTGCAGCCTTACAATGCAATGATCCTTGTAGGGGAACGATTGTATCCGCAGTCAGTCCAGCGAACGCCGCGCTCCCGGGGCCCCCAACCTTAGCACTCCAGCTGTAATGAGACTACAGATCCCATCATTCCTCCATTGTCATGCCGGGGCTCAGGTTGGGCACTTCTTTAATAACGGCCATAGGACTGGAATAGGATGTCCAATAAGCTCCTAGGGGGCGTGGCAACCGCAAACCTCCGAGATGATGAAAGGTGTATGAAACGCAAGGCTAGCCCTTTCTGGACCTCCTAAAAATTCTAGCCGCCTGGCTGCCCTCTGGATTCTCTGCTGTCATTGACTGAGAACAAGGCAGCCTATGAAGTGACAGCGCGGTCGCGGTGCCTGATCTGCGTCTTTGCTGCCGGTCACCGACAAGGTGCCATAAAACCAGCAGGATAGCCAGGCAGTTTTCATTTTCAGAGCAAGTCGGCAGCAGATCCAAAGACAGATGCCTTTAGGGCCGGTTCACACTCCATGCGTTTCAGTTGCCTTTTTTCTGCATCCAAAATGCACTGAAAGTAGGTTTTATGGTTGTCCAACTCGTAGTTCACATCAGGACTTGCAGTTCCGCTGCATTCCGGTTGCAGAAAAAAAAAAATAGTACAGGCTGCATTTTTCCTGCACAGAACTGCACTGAAAGGCGGTAAAACGCATCAAAAACGCACCGGAATGCACGGGTCACTATTTAAATTGAAAAAGAGAGGGGAAAAAATTAACTGGAATGCATACAAAACGCAATGAAAAGCAACAAAAATGCACCTGAATGCACTGGAGTGCGCCAAAAACGCATTGGAACACACGTCCCTATTTAAACTGAAGAAACAGAGGGGAAAAAGTGAACTGGAATGCATAAAAAAAATGAACTGCAACGCATCAAAAATGCCCCAAAAACGCAAGAACGCACATGTTCCTATTTAAATTGAAAAATAAAAAAAAAGAGGGGGAAAAATGCACCAGAACGCACCAAAAATGCACTAGAACCCACAACTGAAGAAAAACAGAGGGGGAAAAATGAACCCGAATGCCTAAAACCGCACTGAAACGCATCAAAAATGCACCAGAATACATCAAAAGGGCGCATGTGGAAACGCATTCAGAATGCATCTGGTCTGCGTTTCTATAGTGCGATCCGGTCCTTAAAGCGGAACTCTACTCACCTTCAGCCCAGCGATGCGGCGTCCCAGTCCCCCCCCCCCCCCCCGCCAGCTGGCTTCCAGGCATCGACTGACAGCTGCTTTTATTGGCTGGGCCAGGATGACATCACTCCTCTGCATGCGGAATTCGATAAGTTCTGCAGTGATGAATTTGTACCCAGAGCTGCATGTATGCGGCTCACTGCATGGGGGAGGGGCAGGCAGGTAAGTAACATTAATGCAGAAAAGACGCATTTTTTGTCGCAGTTGCATGCGCTGGCGGCCCCTCTGCGTATGTGGACAACCGTAATGCAATGGATGTTCACTGATGTGCATTAAATGCGCAGAAATCCTGCCCGCTTGCCCATGTTTACATTTTGCGCTTTAAGACGCCGGGGCCGTCCGCGAAGGCGCATTTAATGCACATATCCATTTATTATTTATTTCAGGTCCTTCTATAGCGCCGTCAATTTACATATATATTGTACATTCACATCAGGCCACGCCCCCGAGGAGCGTACAATCTAAGGTCCCTAACACACATTCATACATACTAGGGCCATTGTAGACAGGAGCCAATTCACCTCCCAGCATGTCTTTGGAGTGTGGAAGGAAACCGGAGTACCCGGAGGAAACCCACGCAGGCACAGGGAGAACATGCAAACTCCAGGCAGGTGGTGCCATGGTTGGGATTTGAACCAATGACCCGAGTACTGCCAGGGGGAAGTGCCAGCGACTTAGCCACTGTGCTGCCCACCCATTGCATTAAGGTAGTCCATGTATGCAGACGGGCCGCCAGCGCATGCAAGTGGGACGAAAAATGGACCCGAAGCAAGTCAGTCTGATCTGTAAGGCGCGTTGTGCGGAAGCGTGCTGCCACGCCTTGTGGTGCGCCGCAACACCCCTGCGTCAATACATTCGCAATTAATGTACATTCGCAGTGTATGCGCAATACTCCGCGCTGCAGTTACTGCGATGAAGCGGTGCGCATGGGGCCCGCGGACAGAGCTTGAAAAAACTGTTTTGTTTTTTTTTTATTGAGTGAAAATGTAACCCATTATTTACAATGTGTCTGTGCACACAGGAGCGCAAAGAAGCGCCGCATAGAACTGAAAAAAAAAAGTTCTCTTTTTAGGTCAAGAGTATAAATATGAATGAATATTCCTTAAGAATTATATAAGAAAATGATATAAGTTATTAATGATATAAATTATGAATTATATAAGAAAATATTTTGCGCCCACAAATGCACGCGCAAAACATCAGTACCGTGTGCAAGAGGCATCAGAGAATGAAAACAACGAGGTGTCACCTACCTGTCACTGACGCAGCCGAATATGATGTAACCAAACAGCCAGCCAATCAGGTAGCAGATCTGCGCCAGCGGCACCTTCCATTCATTATCCTGCACGAGGTCCCACTGAGGACAGAACATTGAGACGCCATGTGTGAGCGCAGAATCTCCCGCCGTGCCCATCACCCGCCAGCCACCCATCCACAGACACAACAATGGCTTCCAGCGATTCCATCTTCACTTTTTATGTTTTTATTGTTTTCTATTTTTAGTACAAATCGCATCTTTGTATTCAGATACTTAAATGTTACTGAACCCACAACAGGGACATCAGTCTGCGGATGCCGGAAGGATCTGTTCACACCTTTGCGTTCAATGCCTTTCTGCAGTGCGGTTTCCGGTTTTTGCACATGCGTTTTTCATGCGGTTTGCAGTTGTTTTTTGTTGCTGGGCAGAATGAAACACAAAATGCATCAAAATCACACTTCATGCTTTTCTGCAGCGTCTGCAAAGAACCAAAAACGCAATGTTTTGCATTTAAAAAAAGTCCCTGACCCTTTTCAAAAAACGCAGAGATGTGAACGTGTCCCACAGGAAACCATGTTACAGGGACTGATGTGCGTTTCTGCAAAACACAACAGGAAACACTCAGGTGTGAACCTACACTAAAGCATGCTGGGTATACTCACTGTGGGACCTAAGGGGTTAATCCTCTGCATTGCATAAAAAAACAGTTTTATCCTGTCTTCTCTGATCCTCCACTTCTTCCAGTGCCACCCTCTTGTCTCCTGATAAGATGCATTGTGTGGAGTCATTCTGCACATGCTCAGTTTGGTGTGTGAATGCAGGGTCCAGGGAGAGCGGATATAGTGAATGCGGGGTCTGGGGAGAGCAGATATAGTGAATGCGGGGTCCGGGGAGAGCGGATACAGTGAATGCGGGGTCCGGGGAGAGCGGATATAGCGAATGCGGGGTCCGGGGAGAGCGGATACAGTGAATGCGGGGTCCAGGGAGAGCGGATATAGCGAATGCGGGGTCCGGGGAGAGCGGATATAGGGAATGCGGGGTCCGGGGAGAGCGGATATAGCGAATGCGGGGTCCGGGGAGAGCGGATATAGCGAATGCGGGATCCGGGGAGAGCGGATATAGCGAATGCGGGGTCCGGGGAGAGCGGATATAGTGAATGCAGGGTCCGGGGAGAGCGGATATAGTGAATGCGGGGTCCGGGAAGAGCGGATATAGTGAATGCGGGGTCCGGGGAGAGCGGATATAGTGAATGCGGGGTCCGGGGAGAGCGGATATAGTGAATGCGGGGTCCGGGGAGAGCGGATATAGCGAATGCGGGGTCTGGGGAGAGCCGATATAGCGAATGCGGGGTCCGGGGAGAGCGGATATAGTGAATGCGGGGTCCGGGGAGAGCGGATATAGCGAATGCGGGGTCCGGGGGGAGCGGATATAGCGAATGCGGGGTCCGGGGAGAGCGGATATAGTGAATGCGGGGTCCGGGGAGAGCGGATATAGTGAATGCGGGGTCCGGGGAGAGCGGATATAGTGAATGCGGGGTCCGGGGAGAGCGGATATAGTGAATGCGGGGTCCGGGGAGAGCGGATATAGTGAATGCGGGGTCCGGGGAGAGCGGATACAGTGAATGCGGGGTCCGGGGGGAGCGGATACAGTGAATGCGGGGTCCGGGGGGAGCGGATACAGTGAATGCGGGGTCCGGGGAGAGCGGATATAGTGAATGCGGGGTCCGGGGAGAGCGGACATAGTGAATGCGGGGTCCGGGGAGAGCGGACATAGTGAATGCGGGGTCCGGGGAGAGCGGATACAGTGAATTCGGGGTCCGGGGAGAGCGGATACAGTGAATGCGGGGTCCGGGGAGAGCGGATACAGTGAATGCGGGGTCCGGGGAGAGCGGATAAAGTGAATGCGGGGTGCGGGGGGAGCGGATATAGTGAATGCGGGGTCCGGGGAGAGCGGATACAGTGAATGCGGGGTGCGGGGGGAGCGGATATAGTGAATGCGGGGTCCATGGAGAGCGGATACAGTGAATGCGGGGTCCATGGAGAGCGGATATAGTGAATGCGGGGTCCGGGGAGAGGGGATATAGTGAATGTGGGGTCCGGGGAGAGCGGATATAATGAATGCGGGGTCCGGGGAGAGCGGATACAGTGAATGCGGGGTCCATGGAGAGCGGATATAGTGAATGCGGGATCCGGGGAGAGCGGATACAGTGAATGCGGGGTCCGGGGAGAGCGGATACAGTGAATGCGGGGTGCGGGGGGAGCGGATATAGTGAATGCGGGGTCCGGGGAGAGCGGATAGAGTGAATGCGGGGTCCGGGGAGAGCGGATATAGTGAATGCGGGGTCCGGGGAGAGCGGATATAGTGAATGCGGGGTCCGGGGAGAGCGGATATAGTGAATGCGGGGTCCGGGGGGAGCGGATATAGTGAATGCGGGGTCCGGGGGGAGCGGATACAGTGAATGCGGGGTCCGGGCAGAGCGGATACAGTGAATGCGGGGTGCGGGGGGAGCGGATATAGTGAATGCGGGGTCCGGGGAGAGCGGATATAGTGAATGCGGGGTCCGGGGAGAGCGGATATAGTGAATGCGGGATCCGGGGAGAGCGGATACAGTGAATGCGGGGTCCGGGGAGAGCGGATACAGTGAATGCGGGGTGCGGGGGGAGCGGATATAGTGAATGCGGGGTCCGGGGAGAGCGGATATAGTGAATGCGGGGTCCGGGGATATAGTGAATGCGGGGTCCGGGGAGAGGGGATATAGTGAATGCGGGGTCCGGGGGGAGCGGATACAGTGAATGCGGGGTCCGGGGAGAGCGGATATAGTGAATGCGGGGTCCGGGGAGAGCGGACATAGTCAATGCGGGGTCCATGGAAAGCGGATACAGTGAATGCGGGGTCCGGGGAGAGCGGATATAGTGAATGCGGGGTCCGGGGAGAGCGGATATAGTGAATGCGGGGTCCGGGGAGAGCGGATATAGTGAATGCGGGGTCCGGGGGGAGCGGATATAGTGAATGCGGGGTCCGGGGGGAGCGGATACAGTGAATGCGGGGTCCGGGCAGAGCGGATACAGTGAATGCGGGGTGCGGGGGGAGCGGATATAGTGAATGCGGGGTCCGGGGAGAGCGGATATAGTGAATGCGGGGTCCATGGAGAGCGGATATAGTGAATGCGGGGGCCGGGGAGAGCAGATATAGGGAATGCGGGGTGCGGGGGGAGCGGATATAGTGAATGCGGGGTCCATGGAGAGCGGATACAGTGAATGTGGGGTCCGGGGAGAGCGGATATAGTGAATGCGGGATCCGGGGAGAGCGGATACAGTGAATGCGGGGTCCGGGGAGAGCGGATACAGTGAATGCGGGGTGCGGGGGGAGCGGATATAGTGAATGCGGGGTCCGGGGAGAGCGGATATAGTGAATGCGGGGTCCATGGAGAGCGGATATAGTGAATGCGGGGTCCGGGGAGAGCGGATATAGTGAATGCGGGATCCGGGGAGAGCGGATACAGTGAATGCGGGGTCCGGGGAGAGCGGATACAGTGAATGCGGGGTGCGGGGGGAGCGGATATAGTGAATGCGGGGTCCGGGGAGAGCGGATATAGTGAATGCGGGGTCCGGGGATATAGTGAATGCGGGGTCCGGGGAGAGGGGATATAGTGAATGCGGGGTCCGGGGAGAGCGGATACAGTGAATGCGGGGTGCGGGGGGAGCGGATATAGTGAATGCGGGGTCCGGGGAGAGCGGATATAGTGAATGCGGGGTCCATGGAGAGCGGATATAGTGAATGCGGGGTCCGGGGAGAGCGGATATAGTGAATGCGGGATCCGGGGAGAGCGGATACAGTGAATGCGGGGTCCGGGGAGAGCGGATACAGTGAATGCGGGGTCCGGGGAGAGGGGATATAGTGAATGCGGGGTCCGGGGGGAGCGGATACAGTGAATGCGGGGTCCGGGGAGAGCGGATATAGTGAATGCGGGGTCCGGGGAGAGCGGACATAGTCAATGCGGGGTCCATGGAAAGCGGATATAGTGAATGCGGGGTCCGGGGGGAGCGGATACAGTGAATGCGGGGTCCGGGGAGAGCGGATATAGTGAATGCGGGGTCCGGGGAGAGCGGATATAGTGAATGCGGGGTCCGGGGAGAGCGGATACAGTGAATGCGGGGTCCGGGGAGAGCGGATACAGTGAATGCGGGGTGCGGGGGGAGCGGATATAGTGAATGCGGGGTCCGGGGAGAGCGGATACAGTGAATGCGGGGTCCGGGGAGAGCGGATATAGTGAATGCGGGGTCCGGGGAGAGCGGATATAGTGAATGCGGGGTCCGGGGAGAGCGGATATAGTGAATGCGGGGTCCGGGGAGAGCGGATATAGTGAATGCGGGGTCCGGGGAGAGCGGATAGAGTGAATGCGGGGTCCGGGGAGAGCGGATAGAGTGAATGCGGGGTCCGGGGAGAGCGGATATAGTGAATGATGGGTCCGGGGAGAGCTGATATAGTGAATGTGGGGTCCGGGGAGAGCGGATATAGTGAATGCGGGGTCCGGGGAGAGCAGATATAGTGAATGCGGGGTCCGGGGAGAGCGGATATAGGGAATGCGGGGTCCGGGGAGAGCGGATATAGTGAATGCGGGGTCCGGGGAGAGCGGATATAGTGAATGCGGGGTCCGGGGAGAGCGGATATAGTGAATGCGGGGTCCGGGGAGAGCGGATATAGTGAATGCGGGGTCCGGGGGGAGCGGATATAGTGAATGCGGGGTCCGGGGGGAGCGGATACAGTGAATGCGGGGTCCGGGGATATAGTGAATGCGGGGTCCGGGGAGAGGGGATATAGTGAATGCGGGGGCCGGGGAGAGCAGATATAGGGAATGCGGGGTGCGGGGGGAGCGGATATAGTGAATGCGGGGTCCATGGAGAGCGGATACAGTGAATGTGGGGTCCGGGGAGAGCGGATATAGTGAATGCGGGATCCGGGGAGAGCGGATACAGTGAATGCGGGGTGCGGGGGGAGCGGATACAGTGAATGCGGGGTGCGGGGGGAGCGGATATAGTGAATGCGGGGTCCGGGGAGAGCGGATATAGTGAATGCGGGGTCCATGGAGAGCGGATATAGTGAATGCGGGGTCCGGGGAGAGCGGATATAGTGAATGCGGGATCCGGGGAGAGCGGATACAGTGAATGCGGGGTCCGGGGAGAGCGGATACAGTGAATGCGGGGTGCGGGGAGAGCGGATATAGTGAATGCGGGGTCCGGGGATATAGTGAATGCGGGGTCCGGGGAGAGGGGATATAGTGAATGCGGGGTCCGGGGGGAGCGGATACAGTGAATGCGGGGTCCGGGGGGAGCGGATATAGTGAATGCGGGGTCCGGGGAGAGCGGACATAGTCAATGCGGGGTCCATGGAGAGCGGATACAGTGAATGCGGGGTCCGGGGAGAGCGGATACAGTGAATGCGGGGTCCGGGGAGAGCGGATATAGTGAATGCGGGGTCCGGGGAGAGCGGATATAGTGAATGCGGGGTCCGGGGAGAGCGGATACAGTGAATGCGGGGTCCGGGGAGAGCGGATACAGTGAATGCGGGGGGAGCGGATATAGTGAATGCGGGGTCCGGGGAGAGCGGATACAGTGAATGCGGGGTCCGGGGAGAGCGGATATAGTGAATGCGGGGTCCGGGGAGAGCGGATATAGTGAATGCGGGGTCCGGGGAGAGCGGATATAGTGAATGCGGGGTCCGGGGAGAGCGGATATAGTGAATGCGGGGTCCGGGGAGAGCTGATATAGTGAATGTGGGGTCCGGGGAGAGCGGATATAGTGAATGATGGGTCCGGGGAGAGCGGATATAGTGAATGCGGGGTGCGGGGGGAGCGGATATAGTGAATGCGGGGTCCGGGGAGAGCGGATAGAGTGAATGCGGGGTCCGGGGAGAGCGGATATAGTGAATGCGGGGTCCGGGGAGAGCTGATATAGTGAATGTGGGGTCCGGGGAGAGCGGATATAGTGAATGATGGGTCCGGGGAGAGCGGATACAGTGAATGCGGGGTGCGGGGGGAGCGGATATAGTGAATGCGGGGTCCGGGGAGAGCGGATAGAGTGAATGCGGGGTCCGGGGAGAGCGGATATAGTGAATGCGGGGTCCGGGGAGAGCGGATATAGTGAATGCGGGGTCCGGGGAGAGCGGATATAGTGAATGCGGGGTCCGGGGGGAGCGGATATAGTGAATGCGGGGTCCGGGGGGAGCGGATACAGTGAATGCGGGGTCCGGGCAGAGCGGATACAGTGAATGCGGGGTCCATGGAGAGCGGATATAGTGAATGCGGGGGCCGGGGAGAGCAGATATAGGGAATGCGGGGGGCGCGGATATAGTGAATGCGGGGTCCATGGAGAGCGGATACAGTGAATGTGCGGTCCGGGGAGAGCGGATATAGTGAATGCGGGATCCGGGGAGAGCGGATATAGTGAATGCGGGGTCCGGGGAGAGCGGATATAGTGAATGCGGGGTCCGGGGAGAGAGCGGATATAGTGAATGCGGGGTCCGGTGAGAGCGGATACAGTGAATGCGGGGTCCGGGGAGAGCGGATATAGTGAATGCGGGGTCCATGGAGAGCGGATATAGTGAATGCGGGGTCCGGGGAGAGCGGATATAGTGAATGCGGGGTCCGGGGAGAGCGGATACAGTGAATGCGGGGTCCGGGGAGAGCGGATACAGTGAATGCGGGGTGCGGGGGGAGCGGATATAGTGAATGCGGGGTCCGGGGAGAGCGGATATAGTGAATGCGGGGTCCGGGGATATAGTGAATGCGGGGTCCGGGGAGAGCGGATATAGTGAATGCGGGGTCCGGGGGGAGCGGATACAGTGAATGCGGGGTCCGGGGAGAGCGGATATAGTGAATGCGGGGTCCGGGGAGAGCGGACATAGTCAATGCGGGGTCCATGGAGAGCGGATACAGTGAATGCGGGGTCCGGGGAGAGCGGATACAGTGAATGCGGGGTCCGGGGAGAGCGGATATAGTGAATGCGGGGTCCGGGGAGAGCGGATATAGTGAATGCGGGGTCCGGGGAGAGCGGATACAGTGAATGCGGGGTCCATGGAGAGCGGATATAGTGAATGCGGGGTCCATGGAGAGCGGATATAGTGAATGCGGGGTCCGGGGAGAGCGGATACAGTGAATGCGGGGTCCGGGGAGAGCGGATATAGTGAATGCGGGGTCCGGGGAGAGCGGATATAGTGAATGCGGGGTCCGGGGAGAGCGGATACAGTAAATGCGGGGTCTGGGGAGAGCTGAAATCGCAGCGGTGTGAACGGTGAATTACCTGAACCCAACTTTCAACATCTTTTCTAGGTCGGGTGAGATGCAGATTTCAGGGCGATCTGGAAGTCATCTGACACAGAAGTAATCCATGTATTACTCTGGAGATCCGTGTGGCTACCGCTGAGTCAGAATCGCTCCGATATGATCGCTGTAATGGCGGACGATGCGGTGTAACGGCGGACGATGCGGTGTAACGGCGGACGATGCGGTGTAACGGCGGACGATGCGGTGCAACGGCGGACGATGCGGTGTAAATCGGTGGGCTGTTCTGTGCATTCACCATGAAGGACATTTCTCGTGTTCTCAAAAACATGAAATGTGAATGCAGCTGGAAGGTGGAGGGGCCCCTGAGTGCGCAGAGACGGCCCGGGGCCAGGGAGGACATACTTCTGCCACGTGTTGACAATCCACCCGACTACCCAACCGGTTCTGCAGTCTGTTCTCTGCTGGAAAGTCTGGGGCCAAATCTGACTTCCCCTGGGGGCCCCTATTACCAGCAGATGAGCGTCATAAAACCTGTCAGCCTGAAGGGGTCACAAAACACAAAGTTCTATTCCAGTCTGAACTCATCTGACAGATCGCAGCTCACAGATCATCAGATGTGGCGGCCGCATTTGTTTTCATTTTTTTAGGCTGTTTTCACCTGGTGATCCGTCTCCCGTATTAGAGCGCCCCCCCCTCCCCCCACTCTGGAGGAAGGAGCACAGGGGGCACCATTGGACTGAAGCATTGTCAGTCTGCGGAGTGTTAGATGGACTAGCAGATTTAGATACACTAACACTCCGGCCGACACTTTAGAATCCGATACAGTTGCAGTTTTTGTTCCTTTCGGGATGAAGATTTTCCATCGATAAATAAAAGCCGATCGTTGTCAGCACCCCTGTCAGTGGTCAATGGTTCACCTCATCCCTCTAACTGCTACATCTATAGGACAGCTTGTTCTTTTGAAAAACAACAGACTTACTGATTGGATCACCAGATGAAAATAGAAGAAACAAAATTGAATGCAGCCGTCTAAGAATCTGCGATCTGCAATATACCATTTATATCACTGCGGAGATCTGACTTCCTGTTACAGGGTGACAACGTCCGTTACCAACGGTATGTAGGAATGTAGCCCCCCTGTATGTAGGAATGTAGCCCCCCCTGTATGTAGGAATGTAGCCCCCCTGCCTTGGTCCCCCTGTATGTAGGAATGTAGCCCCCCTGTATGTAGGAATGTAGCCCCCCTGTATGTAGGAATGTAGCCCCCCTGCCTTGGTCCCCCTGTATGTAGGAATGTAGCCCCCCTGCCTTGGTCCCCCTGTATGTAGGAATGTAGCCCCTCCCCCGCCTTGGTCCCCCTATATGTAGGAATGTAGCCCCCCCCACCTTGGTCCCCCTGTATGTAGGAATGTAGCCCCCCCCGCCTTGGTCCCCCCAGTATGTAGGAATTTAGCCCCCCCCCTCCTTGGTCCCCCTGTATGTAGGAATGTAGCGCCCGCCTTGGTCCCCCTGTATGTAGGAATGTAGCCCCCCCCGCCTTGGTCCCCCTGTATGTAGGAATGTAGCCCCCCCCCGCCTTGGTCCCCCTGTATGTAGGAATGTAGCCCCCCCCGCCTTGGTCCCCCTGTATGTAGGAATGTAGCCCCCCCCCGCCTTGGTCCCCCTGTATGTAGGAATGTAGCCCCCCCCCGCCTTGGTCCCCCTGTATGTAGGAATGTAGCCCCCCTGCCTTGGTCCCCCTGTATGTAGGAATGTAGCCCCCCTGCTACAGGCGCTCACCTCCTTGGGGGGTGGGGTCAGGCTCTCACCTCCTTGGGGAGGGGTCAGGCTTTCACCTCCTTGGGGGCGGGGTCAGGCTCTCACCTCCTTGGGGGCGGGGTCTCTCACCTGGGTGACGATGGTCTCCTCCAGCCAGCAGCTCAGCCCTCCGGTGTAGTTGTCAGTTCTCTCCTCGGTCCGGTTCCCGCACCCCGGGCCCCCCCCGCTCAGGTTGGAGGAGGCGGCGGAGAGGGCCAGGAGGATATTGGGGAGCCAAGAGACCGCCGACACCAGCCGGGTGTACCGACCCCAGCCGCCGGACAGCGGCCACACTCTGCCATCGAAGTCCATGTGTGGGGGAGGGGGGAAGGGGCGGGGAGAGAGGAGGAGGGCAGGGAGAGGGCGGAGCAAGAGGGAGGGGCCAGGGAGTGGGCGGGAAGAGGGGAGGAGGACCGGAGGGGGCGCATATGTAGGCGGAGCTCCGGCCAGTGACGTCGGGATGACGATCAGATCTCTGTAGTCCGTGCACCGGTCACCAGGGAGCCCTCCAACACCCCGCCCCCTCCTCCCGAGAGACCCCGCCCCCAAACCAGCCCGTCCACCTGTCACAAATTCCTCCCCACCCCCCTATTAGAGGCCCCGCCCACTCAACTGCACCCCCTTAGTGGCTCCATCCATCCATGTCTCCATCCATCCATCCATGTCTCCATCCATCCCTGTCTCCATCCATCCATCCATCCCTGTCTCCATCCATCCATCCATCCCTGTCTCCATCCATCCATCCATGTCTCCATCCATCCCTGTCTCCATCCATCCATCCATCCATATCTCCATCCATCCCTGTCTCCATCCATCCATCCATGTCTCCATCCATCCCTGTCTCCATCCATCCATCCATGTCTCCATCCATCCCTGTCTCCATTCATCCATGCCTCCATCCATCCCTGTCTCCATCCATCCATCCATCCATATCTGCATCCATCCATCCATGCCTCCATCCATCCATGTCTCCATCCATCCAACCATCCATGTCTCCATCCATCCATATCTCCATCCATCCATCCATGTCTCCATCCATCCATCCGTGTCTCCATCCATCCATATCTCCATCCATCCATGTCTCCATCCATCCATGTCTCCATCCATCCATATCTCCATCCATCCATCCATGTCTCCATCCATCCATCCGTGTCTCCATCCATCCATATCTCCATCCATCCATCCATGTCTCCATGTCTCCATCCATCCATCTATGTCTCCATCCATCCATGTCTCCATCCATCCATCTATGTTTCCATCCATCCATCCATCCATCCATCCATGTCTCCATCCATCCATCTATGTCTCCATCCATCCATGTCTCCATCCATCCATCTATGTCTCCATCCATCCATCCATGTCTCCATCCATCCATCTATGTCTCCATCCATCCATGTCTCCATCCATCCATCCATGTCTCCATCCATCCATCCATCCATCCATGTCTCAAGGCTTTATTTTGCTGAGAAATCACTTTGAAAAACATCTCCCTGGTGTTTCTGTCCGTGGCAGAGCTGTTATTATTATTTATATTATTATTATACAGGATTTATGGCACCAACAGTGTGCTGAGCGCTGTACAATATAACGGGAGACAATACAGCAATACAAGAGGGAGGGGCTGATCCTGGGAGCTTACAATCTAAGAGGGGGAGGGGCTGATCCTGGGAGCTTACAATCTAAGAGGGGGAGGGCCTGATCCTGGGAGCTTACAATCTAAGAGGGAGGGGCCTGATCCTGGGAGTTTACAATCTAAGAGGGAGGGGCCTGATCCTGGGAGCTGACAATCTAAGAGGGAGGGGCTGATCCCGGGAGCTTACAATCTAAGAGGGGGATGGGCTGATCCTGGGAGCTTACAATCTAAGAGGGAGGGGCTGATCCTGGGAGCTTACAATTTAAGGGGGGGAGGGGCTGATCCTGGGAGCTTACAATCTAAGAGGGGGATGGGCTGATCCTGGGAGCTTACAATCTAAGAGGGAGGGCCCTGATCCTGGGAGCTTACAATCTAAGAGGGGGAGGGGCTGATCCTGGGAGCTTACAATCTAAGAGGGGGATGGGCTGATACTGGGAGCTCACAATCTAAGAGGGGGAGGGGCTGATACTGGGAGCTTACAATCTAAGAGGGGGAGGGGCTGATCCTGGGAGCTTACAATCTAAGAGGGGGAGGGGCTGATCCTGGGAGCTTACAATTTAAGGGGGGGAGGGGCTGATCCTGGGAGCTTACAATTTAAGGGGGGGAGGGGCTGATCCTGGGAGCTTACAATCTAGGAGTTTCATGTAACATTTACTTCCTGGAATCCTTCTGCCCTTAGCTCAGGCATAGGCTGAGCTGAGAAGCCTCCCTCCCGTCCTGAAGACCCCTGGAATGTATGACACCATTTGCCTAGGCCAGAAACCAGGAAGTCACTGAAGAAACGTATAAAACAAGTAGATGTAATCCTTCCTATGTCTGTAATGCCGGCAGTATCAGGATTACACGCTGTCCACGAGTCCACGCTGGTTGAGTGAAGCTCCACTTTATGTCCTGTAAGGGGCGCTGTTTCTGTGCCGGTAATAAGGAATCTCTTTGGGAGCGTCACACAGAAGCCTCACAGCGCCGTCGCAGTGCGTGCGACCCGGATGAGTGTCGTCCTGCATAACTCTGCTATTACCACCCCCCAGAGATCAAGGAGCTCGCCCCCTACTGGGGGACGCCGGTATCGCTCTTAGTCTGGCCCATCACCACAAGACCTGTCCGGCAAGGGCGCCCCCACCAGGAGGGAACGCTGCCGCCTGCACAGCTCCGAGGATTGGGAGGTAAAAAGGTGGGTGGTATACAGTTGTGTTCAGAATAATATCAGTGTGATGAAAAAAGTGAGTAAAGCTGCAAATCCTTCTAATCCTTTTATTTCCATCCACACAAATGCATTGGGAACACGACACATTCTATTCCAAATCACAACAGGAAGAAAAATACATCAAATTTGTGTTGTTCCTCTAAAAAAATGGAAGAAAAGTGAATATTAGACGGTTCACAAAAATGGCAGTGTTTGTATTCTTCTTTACAAACTCCAACATTCACTATATAAACTGAGAAATGTTTGAAGATTTTGCTTTCCTTTGAATGACTTCATGAATATTTGGTTGTAGTCGCACTGTTTCTGAGAACTGCTGTACATCTGTGTTGCATGGAGTCCCCCAACTTCTGGCCCCTGTGATCAGGTATTCCAGCCCAGGATGATTGGACCACATTCCACAGTTCTTCTCTATTTCTTGGTTTGGTCTCAGAAACGGCATTTTTGATGTCACCCCACAAGTTTTCTATTGGATGAAGATCCGGGGATTGGGCTGGCCACTCCATAACGTCCATCTTGTTGGTCTGGAACCAAGATGTTGCCCGTTTACTGGTGTGTTTGGGGTCGTTGTCTTGTTGGAACCCCCATTTCAAGGGCATTTCCTCTTCAGCATAAGGCAGCATGACCTCTTCAAGTATTCTGATGGATTCAAACTGATCCATGATCCCTGGTATGCGATAAATAGGCCCAACACCGTAGTATGAGAAACATCCCCATATCATGATGCTTGCACCACCATGCTTCACGGTCTTCACAGTGTACTGTGGCTTGAATTCAGTGTTTGAGGGTCGTCTGACAAACTGTCTCCGCCCACTAGACCCAAAAAGAACAATCTTACTTTCATCAGTCCACAAATTGGGAGTTCCTTGCTTAGTGATCGGGTACTCCTCATGCAGTGATCGGGTACTCCTCATGCAGTGATCGGGCGTTCCTCGCGCAGTGATTGGGCGTTCCTCGCAGAGTGCCGCCCCTATATGGTGCTAAGCCAATCTGCCCCCCCCCCCGACCCGGTTTCATTCATAAATGAATCATAGTAAATTGTGGTTGTTTTTTTGGGGGGCCCTGTCAGGTCGGCTGTACGGGGCCCCACGGATTCTAACAGCAACCCTGGATGTAACCAAGTTAGACGTATTTTGCCGCCCATTGAAGTGAATGGGCTGCCTGACGCACAACACGCAGAAAAGCGCATAACTCGCACTTTCAGAATCGCACGCGGGAACACTTTTCTTGTGATACCTTAACGCGGCCTGTTGGGGCCTCCAGCTGAAGTACTACAAGTCCCATCATGCCTCTGCCTCTGGGAGCCTTGCTTGTGGCTGTCAGAGTCTTGCAAGGCCTCATGGGACTTGCGGTTCCTCAACACCTGGAGGGCCGTAGTTTGGAGACCCCACCAGTTCCAAACACCAGGGGGGGGGGGCGGGAAGGATCGGCGATCATGTGATTACTGTCAGTGGTCACCGGTACCACCAGCTTCGGATCTTTAGCCCGGACTGAGAGGGGTCCTTGTGCCGGGAGCGCCCTCTCAGCACAAACATCGGCCTCCCAGCAGTGCCTGTGTGCAGCCCGAGGTCAGCAAAGTCCCCCCCTGTGGCCTCCACATATGTAATGGGGGTGAATCCTCCACACACAGTACACCTCTATCCCGGGTCTGTAGGAGGGAATGTCCTGAGGGCCGTACTCTGTACCTTCTGTCTCTGTGCACCACCAGCCATATACTGTACAATCCCCTCCAATCCGATTGTCGGCTTCAAAACTTATTTATTTTCTTTAATGAAGGAGTTCCAGCATCTCCGGCTGGCGTGTTCCAGGACCTCCAGGTTCCAGAAGGGACTGTTGCAGTACGGCAATGTCTGGATGAAAACTGAACTGGCAGGTAGGCTGAGCTCTCCGTATCCACCTCGAGGTTTATTGTTCGGTTTGAGCCGGAGTGCCCCTGAAATCTGATCCCCTCAGACATACAACCCCTCCCCCCCCCACACACACACTACAGCCGGTGTGCATATCAGACTGAAGGACATTTACTGCGTAACGAGTTGTTTGAGCAGCACATAGACTTCCAATGGAAGGCGGCGAGCATTGTGACATCACAAGGGCAATGCAAACACTCGGGGCCACTCAAGTGCCGCCCTCTGAGGTAGAGGAGAAGACGACTCGTCTGACGGGAATTTGAGGCCACATCTAAAGGAGGCCTCCGGCTAAGATTACATTCCCAGTAAATTTGCATAATGTCAAGTTATCGTCATCAAATTGTGATCTGCGGCTGGTTATGGCGTCCGGGGGGGTCGTTATTTCTCGATGCAGCTGTGAAAGAGGCAGATATTGGTGTCCACGAGGCGGTACCACCACATTGCCACCTAATGACTGAGAGAAGTTAGTTCTACCCTTGGTATGTCCTCGCTGGGGGGGGGGTGATGTAGTCCGGACTGCATGCAGGGAAGTAATGGGCCGTCATTATGTCGCAGGCTTTCCACCATTACCAGAACCCGTTGGGCAGGTAGGTCGGCGTTACAGCTGGAGGTTGGCACTTTGCGGTTTTAAAGACCAACAAGACTCACCGCCACTTGTTTGGCGCCACTGAAGAAGAAAAGATCAATATAGATCTGATTTCAGAAGTTTTCAGTCCAGGACCATCACCAGGAGGGGTAATTGCAGTGGGGTCACCTACCACCAACTTACCGCAGTGCAGGGAAATTTGTATTAAAGTCCATCTCTGGATTATTTTTAATTTGTCCCCCAGCCTATAAAAATAAGTATATAACATTTTTTTTTTTTTTTTTTTTTTTTACTAATAAATGATTTTGAGAAATGCCCTTTTATGTCTCACTTATAAAAATAAACAGCTGACTGCAATCCCCTCAGTTCGGCGCTGTCCTGTGATACCACTTCCCTGCCACAAGAGGTCCTCAGCCCGGGAACATTGAGGACATATTGTGAATGCAGAGTGTCATGGGCCCCCGCGGTGTCCGGTTTTGACTGTGTGACGGTGCAGAGAAGACAGAGGACCCTGCAGTGACCAGGCCTGAACACTTCAGAAAAGGTAATACTAATCCTTCTTCTTCTGGGGTCCCCCATCGACACTCCTGGCTCCTCCCCCCCTGCCAAGTGCCCCCATAGCAAGTTGCTTTCTATGGGGGCAATCGTACAGGCTTGAGCTGCTGTGTGTCCATTGACACACAGAGCATGAGTTGCCCCCCACTCACTGGCTGTGATTGATAGCGACATGGGCCAATGGCTCCCGCTACTAACCATTGAGGAGAGAAGAAAGCAACTGCTCATGTGCACAGAGCTGGTTCAAGATCAGGCTCATGTAAGTAGTGGGGGCAGGAGAGTTGGGGGGGTGCAGGTTTTTTTTTTTTTTTAACTTAATGCAGAGAATGCATTAAGGTAAAAAAAAATTACCTTTAGAACCTCTTTAACAGCTTCCTGTGCGCCCCATATCAGATATACTGTGACAGGGCAACACGCGTGTGCAAAATCACACATATATACAGTGAGGAACAGAAGTATTTGAACCCCCTGCGATTCTGCAAGTTCTTCCACTTCTCCATCATGGAGGGTCTGACATTCACATTGCAGGGGATTCCCACTCTAAGGACAGAATTAAGGAGATCACATTGCAGGGGATTCCCACTCTGAGGACAGAATTCAGGAGATCACATTGTATGATTTGTAAAGAATGTATTTGTCTCGCACGGCTGAACAGAAGTATTTGAACCCCTGAGAAGATCCGTGTTAATATTTGGTACAGAAGCCTTTGTCTGCAATTACAGAGGTCAGACGTCTCCTGTAGTCCTTGGCCAGGTTTGCACTGCAACAGGGATTTTGGCCGACTCCTCCACACCGATCTCCTCTAGATCTGTCAGGTTTCGGGGCTGTCGCTGAGCAACACGGAGTTTCAGCTCCCTCCAAAGATGTTCTATTGGATTTAGGTGTGGAGACTGGCTAGGCCACTCCAGAACCTTGATATGCTTCTTACGGGGCCACTCCTTGGTTCTCCTGGCTGTGTGCTTCGGGTCGTTGTCATGTTGGAAGACCCAGCCATGACCCATCTTCAATGCTCTGACTGAGGGAAGGAGGTTGTTGCTGAAAATCTCACAATAAATGGCCCCATTCATCCTCTCCTTAATACAGTGCAGTCGTCCTGTCCCCTTCGCAGAAAAGCACCCCCAAAGCATGATGTTACCACCCCCATGCTTCACAGTAGGGATGGTGTTCTTGGGATGCAACTCATCCTTCTTTTTCCTCCAAACACGACGAGTAAAGTTTAGACCAAAAACTTCTCCTTTGGTCTCCTCTGACCACATGACTTTCTCCCATGCCTCCTCTGACCACATGACTTTCTCCCATGCCTCCTCTGCATCATCCAGATGGTCATTGGCAACCTTCAGACGGGCCTGGACATGTGATGACTGGAGCAGGGGAACCTTCAGACGGGCCTGGACATGTGATGACTGGAGCAGGGGAACCTTCAGACGGGCCTGGACATGTGATGACTGGAGCAGGGGAACCTTCAGGCGGGCCTGGACATGTGATGACTTGAGCAGGGGAACCTTCCGTGCAATGCATGATTGGAAACCATGACGGCGTAGTGTTCTACCGACAGTGACCTGTGAAACTGTGGTCCCAGCTCTCTTCATGTCATTGAGCAGCTCCTCCCTTGTAGTTCTGGCTGATTCCTCACCTTTCTTCTCATCAGTGATACCCCACGAGGGAACATCTTGCATGGAGCCCCAGTCCGAGGGAGACTGACAGTCATCTTTAGCCTCTTACATTTTCTAACAATTGCTCCAACAGTTGATCTATTTTCACCAAGCTGCTTGGCAATTGCCCCGTAGCCCTTTCCAGCCTTGTGGAGGTCCACAATTTTGTCTCTGGTGTCTTTTGACAGCTCTTTGGTCTTGCCCATGGTAGTAGTCGGCATCTGACTGACTGTGGGGTGGACAGGTGTCTATAAAGAGCTCAGACAGGTGCTACTAAGTGAGATGAATGAGTGGAGTAGAGGGGGGTTTTATAAAGGCGCAGTAACAGGTCTTTGAGAGCCAGAATTCTTGCTGTTTCTTAGGGGTTCAAATACTTCTGTTCAGCCGTGTGAGACAAATACATTCTTTACAAATCATACAATGTGATCTCCTGAATTCTGTCCTCAGAGTGGGAATCCCCTGCAATGTGATCTCCTGAATTCTGTCCTCAGAGTGGGAATCCCCTGCAATGTGATCTCCTGAATTCTGTCCTCAGAGTGGGAATCCCCTGCAATGTGAATGTCGGACCCTCCATGATGGAGAAGTGGGAGAACTTGCAGAATCGCAGAGGGTTCAAATACTTCTGTTCCTCAATGTATGCGTGTGATTTTGCATTTTATTTTATGGAGTAACAAAAAAAATGCAGAGGTGACCAAATACCACAGAAAGCTCATTTCGTGGGGGGAAAACCCAAAAATATAAATGTCATTTGGGTGCAGTGTTGAATGAACACGCAATTGTCAGTTGCCGTAAAGCAACAAATGGCCTGTCAGGAAGGGGGAGGGGTTAAGGCTCCTATACAGGGTATTCTCTGATTGTACAACACGGTCTGGTACAATGCGGCTACATGGATTCTATACAGCAACATCACTCCATGTTAGGTCACCTACCACCAACTACCTCAGCGCCGGCCATACATGTGTTCACGTTTTCTTGTTCGTCCAATAATTATTATGGCTTTTAGACCGGAAATGATTCTTCGATGCAGAAAAAAAATAAAATTCCCTTCATCAATCCGAAGCCGTACAACAAAACGGAAAATTCATCGATTGCACCATATACTGCATGATCGGCTTGTAAACATTTCGAATTTCCCACCCCATGCAATGGTATTATCTGGCAAAATCAGGAAAAAAAGGAAAAAGAAAAATGGTGAAGACGGGCCGATCTGCGGCTGAAGGGCCGATCTACAACTGGATGTGACCACATCATACAGAACCCGGAAATCTTCAGAGCTCAGTTCCATCGACTTGAATTACGTATTTTTCAGGCTTGGCCAACAAACAATAGCTGAGGAAGTTCAGATATTTCCTCCAACAAAGGAATTGAAGATTTCTTAGCAGGATGAATAGAACTGGAGGTTGTGGTGAAGCCGTTTCCCAGGTTATCACTCCGGCATCAGCAGACTAGATTTACATTAAATTCGATGTAAACCTGAAGCGAATAACGACTTTGGTAATACCTGACAGTGACAACAAAAGGGCCATGCATGTCTAAGGTGTGTTGGAGCCGCCACTTAGACCCCGTGACAGAGTTAGGTCACAGGGAGAGCGCACCGCCACCACCTAGGGCCCCGTTCACACTTAGCCCTCGTTGTGATTCTGCCCGGTACTCCAAATAAAGAGCACTTGGGTGCCATTCATTCCTAATGGCACCCCAAACGTGGTGCGATTGATGTGTGGTAATCCCAGACAACTGAATATGTAAAAAGGCACCTGGCTCGGGGCCAAAATTTGGTCCTTGATTTTCTTTGCTGCAACACACACCATCCCCCCTATCAGAACAAATTCATTGGCGGTCAGAGGGAAAAATGCCACCATTACTGTCCACTAAAAAAAAGCCATTGGTGCCATACCACTGGTTCTGCTGCATGGCGTTGGCCATTAGGGGGTTAATTGGTCACAGCTTGAGGTAGCTTGGTTGAGAAGAGCTCCATTGGAGCCATAGGGTTCCTCCAGAGGTTGTTCGGGGATCCTCAAACCCCAAAAAAAAAAAAAAATCGGTTCTATGATCACCTTGTTTTCACTTGGTAGTTGGGTGAAGCAGAGTGCGCCATACCACCGATCGGTCATCTTCAGACCGGCCCATTGTCCTTCCCCTTGGCTGCCTCTGAAAAACAGTTCAGCTTGGCCCTGCATTCTATATGGCCAAATGCCTTGTAATCCCCATTAAAACCTCTCCTGATATGAAATGACTGAACAGTTACTTAGGTAACGCCCCTCGTTCTTGGTTCCGCCCACCAACGTATACCCGCATATATTTGATTACTTGCCAGGACTCCTCCTTGAAGGAGAAGTCTGGTTAAAGCTCCTCCGGCCATACTTGTGTGGGTCACCGGGCTGCACTTTGGCCCTCTATCAGCTCCCTATGGCCACTGTCGGCTGAGATCACAGAGCCAGTCCAGGACCTGCAGGGATCCTGACAATGTCAGGATCTACCCTGATGCCTTAGAAGCTGGCTCAGCCTATCAGAGAGCTAACTGGTCCCGCTCACTCCACACCTTGATGCTCGAGTACTGGCCTAACACAGGTGGCGGTGTGTGTGTGCACCAGGTCACATGGTACAGAAGTGTCATGTGATCCGATCAGAAGTGTCATACGATCCGGTTGCTGTTTTGTAAGTAGGGAATGCACTACTTTTACTGTGGTCCAGCGCAATTTCAGCCCACTCAAATGAATGGGCTAAACTTGCGCTGAACTGCAGCAAAAGTTGGCCCCGCCCTTTCCCCGCACATGACCTTTAATGGCCCCCCAGTCTCAGTCCGTAAGGTTCAATATTGAGTTGGCCCCGCCCTTTCCACACACATGACCTTTAATGGCCCCCCAGTCTTGGTCCGTAGGGTTCAATATTGAGTTGGCCCCGCCCTTTCCACACACATGACCTTTAATGGCCCCCCAGTCTCAGTCCGTAAGGTTCAATATTGAGTTGGCCCCGCCCTTTCCACACACATGACCTTTAATGGCCCCCCCAGTCTTGGTCCGTAGGGTTCAATATTGAGTTGGCCCCGCCCTTTCCACACACATGACCTTTAATGGCCCCCAGTCTTAGTCCGTAGGGTTCAATATTGAGTTGGCCCCGCCCTTTGCAGATATAACAGCTTCAACTCTTCTGGGAAGGCCCCCCACAAGGTTTAGGAGGGTGTCTATGGGAAGGTTGGACCATTCTTCCAGAAGCACATTTGTCAGGTCAGGCACTGATGTCGGGGGAGGAGGCCTGGCTCGCAGTCTCCGCTCTAATTCATCCCAAAGGTGTTCTATGGGGTTGAGGTCAGGACTCTGTGCAGGACAGTCAAGTTCCTCCACCCCAAACTGGCTCCTCCATGTCTTTATGGACCTTGCTTTGTGCACTGGTGCGCAGTCATGTTGGAACAGGAAGGGGCCATCCCCAAACTCCTCCCACAAAGTTGGGAGCATGAAACTGTCCAAAATGTCACCTTAAGACTTCCCTTCACTAGAACCAGGGGGCCAAGCCCAACCCCTGAAAAACAACTCCACACCATAATTCCCCCTCCACCCATTGTTACACTTGGCACAATGCAGTCAGGAAAGTACCGTTCTCCTGGCAACCTCAAAACCAAGACACGTCCATCGGATTGCCAGCCAGAGAAGCGTGATTGGTCACTCCAGAGAACACGTCTCCTCTGCTCTAGAGTCCAGTGGCGGCGTGCTTTACACCACTGCATCCGACGCTTTGCATTGCACTTGGTGATGGAAGGCTTGGATGCAGCTGCTGGGCCATGGAAACCCATTCCATGAAGCTCTCTACACACTGTTGTTGGGCTCATCTGAAGGCCACACCAAGTTTGGAGGTCTTTAGCTATTGACTCTGCAGACAGTTGGCGACTTCTGCGCACTGTGCGCTTCAGCATGCGCTGACCCCGCCCTGTCATGTGACGTGGCCTACCACTTGGTGGCTGAGTTGCTGTTGTTCCCAGTGGCTTCCACTTTGTTATAATCCCACTAACAGTTGAGCGTGGAATATTTAGTAGCCAGGAAATGTCACGGATGGACTTATTGCCCAGGTGGCCACCTATCACGGGACCACGCTTGGAGTCACTGAGCTCCTGAGAGCGACCCATTCTTTCACCAATGTTTGTAGAAGCCGTCTGCATGCCTAGGGGCTTGATTGTATACACCTGTGTCCATGGAGGGGATTGGAGCACCTGAATCACATGATATGGAGGGGATTGGAGCACCTGAATCACACGATTGGGAGGGGATTGGAACACCTGAATCACACCATTGGGAGGGGATTGGAACACCTGAATCACACCATTGGGAGGGGATTGGAACACCTGAATCACACCATTGGGAGGGGATTGGAACACCTGAATCACATGATATGGAGGGGATTGGAACACCTGAATCACATGATATGGAGGGCAGGCCTAATACTTTTGGCAACATAGTGTAGCAATTAGTAGGGGTTCCGTGAGGCCAGAACATTACTTCAAGGGTTCCTCCATGTTAAGGTGGAGAGCGGCTGATCTGGAACATTCCGCCAAACTCAGTTTTAGTGCCACAACTTCTGTGTAGAAGAAAGAAAACTCAAGACAATTTTTTTTTTTTTTTTTTAATTTATTTACGAACATTATCTCTGAGGGACAACAGCATTTCTGGCCTTCTCTCTGTACATGCAGTTGTAGAAAATAACATTTGTGTCGTATTTCTGCAGGAAGTTGTATACAGCTGAATGATTGAACCGCAAAAAAGGGGCAGCGCAGTGCACAGGCAGCACCAGCACTGCCAAACAATATGTACACAACCAAGTGGAAAATAAAAAGAATAAAAAAAATGACAGTTACATTGAATGCAATCTGGCTGCTGTATCCATCCACACACTGTACGCAAGTGAACTGTTACAAAGGGTGTGGAACGACCTGCGAGATCGATATTTACACATATGTACAATGTCTCATAGAACCAATACAGGAGGGAAATATACAATCTGCTGAGACATCAATCAACATACCACAGGTGAGAGGAAAGGACACGCGTGTGCTAAAAGAATAAATAAAACCTTTCAGATTGAACTTTGATTGTGAACGACTCCATGCCTTGGTACTGGAAAACCACCTTAAAACGAACAAAAAATGACATCAATCCTCTATAGGAGGAGTCAGGAAATCTCACATTAAAGTGGCCGTGTGAAGAAAAATCAGCATCTGATGAGGGATTTTATGAGCGACATTCAGGGAATCTTCCACCCGACAGCACAAGAAAAACAAGGGGTGCCCCCTATACTAGTCACAGCCCCACCCCCATCCTTGACATCAGAGCACAACATACGGCTCTGACCTCAGCCCTTCATCAGGTGTCACCAGAGGAAGGAAGGTGTCATGAAATTCTTCAACATATACCTATGGAATTGGATGGAACGGGCCTGTGACTCGCATAAGCAGCTCCCCGTGCGTTTATAATGCCCCATCAACATTAAAGATGCAGAATATGCAGCTGATTCACAGCCTAGATGCTAGAGATATGTTGGCCATTAGCCTGCTGGGGGACGAGGATGGAGCGCTGCGTACAAAAGCCTCACACGGGGCGCACGGCCTCACACACGGGGCGCACGGCCTCACACACGGGGCGCACAGCATCATTCTGGATTGTTTCTGCACCCAGGAAACTAGGTGCTGCATAGATACCTATAGCCACAAGTAGGTGCTGCATGCTGCCCCCTATAGACAGGGCTGAGTACTGTCATACAGCCATTCACGAGTAGCTGCTGCATATTGATACCCAGAGACCCGAATGGCTGCATGCCAGTACTTGCATAGATCTGAGTATATGCTGCATACCGCCCCCTATAGACAGGGCTATGAGTACTGACAGCCAATCATGAGTAGGTGCTGCATACCGCCCCCTATAGGCAGGGCTATGAGTACTGACAGCCAATCATGAGTAGGTGCTGCATACCGCCCCCTATAGGCAGGGCTATGAGGACTGGCATGCAGCCATTCATGTCTATGGGTATCTAAGCAGCAACTTCTCATGAATGGCTGTATGTCAGTACTCATACCCTGAGCAGGTGCTGCATACCACCCCCTATAGACAGGGCTATGAGTACTGACAGCCAGCCAATCATGAGTAGGTGCTGCAAACCGCCCCCTATAGAGAGGGCTATGAGTACTGACAGCCAGCCAATCATGAGTAGGTGCTGCAAACCGCCCCCTATAGACAGGGCTATGAGTACTGACAGCTAGCCAATCATGAGTAGGTGCTGCATACCGCCCCCTATAGACATGAATGGCTGTGGGAGGCTGCATGCCAGTACTCGTAGCCCTTTCTGTAGGGGGCGGTATGCAGCACCTACTCAGATCTATGCAAGTACTGGCATACAGCCATTCAAGGGTAGGTGCTGCATACCGCCCCCTATAGACAGGGCTATGAGTACGGACTTATGATTGGCTGTGCCAGGCTGTGAGTAGGTGCTGCATACCGCCCCCTATAGACAGGGCAATGAATACCGACATACAGCCTGGCACAGCCATTCAAGGGTAGGTGCTGCATACCGCCCCCTATAGACAGGGCAATGAATACTGACATACAGTCTGGCACAGCCATTCAAGGGTAGGTGTGGCTTACAGATAGGCATAGACATGAATGGCTGCCTGCTGGCACTCATACACGTGAGTGGAGCACATGGACCCATTTGGAACACGTCTGTATGCTGTACACGAGTGAATACGTTGGTGTATACCTGTATACAGACATTAATATCTATGGGCAGCTGTACACAGCACGTGGGCTTCTCGGCTGCAGAAAACAAATCCAGAATATTCCATTGTACACCCCGTTCTGCACATGTGCAGGAGGCCATAAGATGACTGGTTTCTACCACCTCCAGCCACACAAAAGGAAAATCCTGACCCCTAATAGAACGAATTTACTGAGGAGGGACTGGATTTTGGTTTGGCAGCAAATTACACCTGAAAGAACAAGAGCGCCTCCTAGCGGTCACTATAAATGGGAACAAAAACTGGATTCGATTTTTGCGCCGGCCAAAAAGCCAACATTTTCCGTATCCAGACGGACGCAGGGAATCGGAACGCACACTGGGATCAGTACATAGGACTCCACAATTTTCTACTGATTCTGCAGTAAAAGGGTACAAAAAAATTTGCATCATCCACTTGTAGCTTCCATGCTGTTGCCTCTGTATATTCAGAAGTGAATTTAGGATAAAATCTCACTGAGAACTCCTGTGCCGCCAGCCGGGATGTCTGATCTGGTTCTGTATTCACTGTGAATATTTGTTGGGGAGAGTAGAGGCGCAATGTGCTGTGAATGGAGAAATCTTCACCGACTCCTGTCATATCCTGGATGTTCTGATACCGGCTCAGAAACCAGGACTGGGCTGAGAGTCAGTGACTCACGGGACACGCCGCGCTCACGGGACACGCTACGTTCACATGACACCCCGCGCTCATGGGACACCCCATGTTCACAAGACACGCCGCGCTCACAGGACACCCTATGTTCACAGGACACCCCGCGATCATTGGACACCCCATGTTCACAAGACACGCCGCGCTCACAGGACACGCCGCGCTCTCAGGACACCCTACGTTGACAGAACACCCCGCGATCACGGGCCCACAGCCATTACAGGGGAGGAAAGACGCTGATCGCCGTCTGACTGATCGTCCTGTACTGTGGAATGTAATAAACCGCACGGCAAAGACCAAAAACATGCAAATTAAAAGACTAAAAATAAATAAAAAAAACCCATACGAGGGGGAATTGTACGAGAGAGACCCCCTAACCAACGACGGGGCAAACCAGGCAGACCGGTAAGAGGGGCAAATCACCTTTCCAATCTGACAACAGACATCATCCAGTTTGACAAAATGAAGACACTAACAAGAATGGCGATAAAACGATTCTCTATCGGTTTCTGAAGACAAATGAGCTGAAAAGGACAACTATTTAAATCCAGTTTATAGACTTCACCGCCCCCCCAAAAATCTACAGACCTCACCCTGATCCAGGATAAGGAAAGTCGGGTCCTGACAACTTCCAGGAAACCGAAAATCGATGTTCTTACAGCCAAAAGGTGAAGATGTCTAAACTGGAGGACTCGTGTTACGAGGCTTTTACACGGGCGTACTACAGTGCGAGGGCCGCGTTTTCCTGCATGGGGGTTGCTCGGGTGTTCCATGCATCCTTGTGCAGTTCTATTCATGCCAATTAAGACAAAGTCGCTGCTCCCAATCTGACAGCAGTGCAGGCCACGACCCTGAACAGAGTTTGGGGACATGCACCCACATGGATGTCAGATTGGAAGCAGCTACAACTGACATGAATAGAGCTGCACAAGGATGCATGGAATTCCTGCGCAACCCCACGTGGGCAAATGCAACCCTCGCACAGGTGTATACGCATGTAAATGAGGGCTAACTGGTTCAAGAACAATTCTCTGCGCCAGGGATGGACACCCAGCAGCATACATGAAGGTCACTCCTGTCATTAGATAGAATCTCCATGTGATGAAGGTCACTCCTGTCATCTAGATAGAATCTTCTACACAGATCACTGCAGGAACGGACATGATGGCCCTGTGCAGCCTGAGGGGTGACCAACATTTGGGTGACTACGTAACCCTCACCACACTCCAGCCTTAAGGCTACAGTCACAGCGGCGATTTAAGGCGGTGCAAATTTTTAGTGCCAGGAAACAGAGTGGCTAGGAGGGTCACCCGCAGCACACTTCACTCGGGTGGCGGTTACCCTCAGCGCACTCCGCTCGGGCGGCGGTTACCCTCAGCGCACTCCGCTCGGGCGGCGGTTACCCTCAGCGCACTTCGCTCGGGCGGCGGTTACCCTCAGCGCACTCCGCTCGGGCGGCGGTTACCCTCTGCTGGAAGTAAACGCGCGCCGGCAGCCTTTCATTCTACTGAATGGGGCCCATAGCTGCATCTAGAGTTTTGGAGTTGCAGCAGGAATCTGGCCGCTACAATTCGGCCTAACAGATCAATCGCTGGTGTGAATGAAGCTGAACAGATCCATTTATTCCTCAACTCCGCAGGACAGAATCCAATCCAAAACTTAACGGAACCAATACAATAAAGACGGTTCTAGATCAACCATGCAACTGGACGGCCTGAGAAATGCGTTCACTGCCCGCGGGTTTAGCACAAAACAGTCACAGGATCTCCGGCCGGCACAAGGAGTTCCCATAGAGTAGGATGGTGTCACTGATGGGATATCATGGCGTGGACATTCTATACAGAGAACAGGAGGGCGAGACGGAGAGGCATGCTGCAGGTCAAACCATGAACTCCTCAGACAGGTCTCCGGGGGTGAACCCCGCAACTTCTACAGGGGCCTCGGCTAAGCTGACTGAGCTCCACGACCGCCATTGTATGTTCACAAGTCACGGGGAACTTATAACAGCTACAAGTACCAAGACAATCTAAAACAACGCAAACATTGCTCACCGGGAACTAGAACAGGTAACCAAAGAGGGAGGTCACCGCATGAACTCGAATGGTCCGAGGCTGTAATGGCGTCCTCTTCTGCAGTGCGAGGTCCAACCATTGCCAGAAAGTGAAGCGAACGTTTTCCATAAGGCATGAAAACAAAGTGATAAACCACATATGGAGACAAAAATAGAGCAAAATACTGAACAGAACAGCACTTTTTTTTTTTTGTTTTGGCCCATCTGTCACCTGAACTCCCATAAATCAGCTCTTGGAGGAAGGTGCTGCCTCGCGGGAACTATATATATTACAAAGTTTTATTTTTTTTTTTCTTTTTAATTTATTTCTTTACACAAAACTGAAAGTGATGTTACAGTACATAAGTTATTTACAACTGTGCAGTAATGTGTTTGCAAAATAATTTATCTAGAAGGCAGCAAAGTACATCGGGTAATGTGTATAAAAAACTGTACAGAATTTACCAGATACTTTTTTTTGTCTTTTTTTTTATACATATAGGAGTATTGGCTCTGTAGTGTTTTCAAGTTAAGTTCTCCGAAAAGAGAAAACAAAAATGCCCAAAAGATTAAAAGATGGGGGGAAAAAAAAAAAAAAAAAAGGAGGGAACGTGTGACACAAACCGGGGGTCTCCTTTTAAAATGAAAGTCAGGACAGCCATGCTCGCTGCAGCTGGATAGGAGCAGAAGGGGGGGAAGGGGAGGATCCTAAACCAGTATGAACCACATGCAGGATCTGCAGGAAGTATACAGGAGCAGGATGGAACAGAATAATAAAAAAAAGGCCCACCTGCTTTGCAAAGTAGGCCCGGCGTAGGCTGACCTGAGGTAGTCAGCGGCTGAAGGCTTTTTGTTGCCTCATCGCACCATGTCCTGACAAGGTGGAACTCAATAAAGCCAAAAGGAATTAAAAATAAAAAATTAAAAGATCATTTTAAAAGATTACGATTCGCCGGTTCGGCAACTGAAGATTGCACGGTGAGAGGGGGAGGGGGGGCTTTATTTCTCGATGCAGCTGTGCAAGCCAAAACTGAGCTCTTCTTAGCCAAGGGGGCCGGCCCTTGCCAGTGCTGAATGAAGAAAAATAAAATAAAAACCAAAAACCCCGGAAGTCCGCCTTGTCATGCTGGCAAGAGCACAAAGTCATCGTTAACGTCCACCATTGGCACATAGAAAGAGGGAACCTCGTTGACGCAAAGCGATTTGTGTCCGGTCGGATCCAGCTCCTGCATCTTCAACTGCCATTCCATCCTCTGGACAGCGTTCAAGGCGGCTGCTTCGTGTTGTTGTCTCATTAACACGCATGTCTGCGGAAGGCAAGAGACGACCATTAATCGATGCAAACATTGCGTCATGACAGCAAATGCTAAAACCTGAAACACGCACGCGGCTTGCGCTTCACACGATTCACGCTGCATTGGCTGAAATCAAGGTGTGGGCAGCCATGACGGCATCACAAACTTTGAATACAAATAGAACCGAGAGCCGGGTGGAAACCTCCAGACCAAACAAATTTCCGTTCAGCCCAGAAGCTATCCCTCCATGGCCAACCTAAACCCCAACTAGAGAAACAACGACCCCTGTGCCTGCGCTGCAAGGGTCCCGAGCTCATTGTAGGGAGGAGAAACCGGTTTACCTGATCCTCTGTTCCTGGCAGGCGGCGCTCCTCCAGGATCCAGTGGTGGACTGTCCCTCAGTATCCTCCAATAAAGGGCAAGGCCATGGACCCTGCTTTGGTTTTGAGGACATCAGGACTCTAGACCTCTAGAGTGTGGGGGTGCACAAGCTGTGGGAAACAGTTCTGCGGTGGGGAGGAGTGGAGGGTCATCAGATGGCTATATCCCAACTACATTAATTGCCTGGAGTTGGCCTTAAAAGGGATTTTAAACCTTAAAATTAGGAGGGGTGGGGGGAGGGGAAAATGGAATCTTGTCTACTCAGCGGCTGCAGGATGGGGAGCATGGAATCTGGTCTACTCAGCGGCTGCAGAATGGGGAACATGAAACCTGGTCTACTCAGCGGCTGCAGAATGGGGAGCATGAAACCTGGTCTACTCAGCGGCTGCAGAATGGGGAACATGGAATCTGGTCTACTCAGCGGCTGCAGGATGGGGAACATGGAATCTGGTCTACTCAGCGGCTGCAGAATGGGGAACATGGAATCTGGTCTACTCAGCGGCTGCAGAATGGGGAACATGAAATCTGGTCTACTCAGCGGCTGCAGGATGGGGAACATGGAACCTGGTCTACTCAGCGGCTGCAGGATGGGGAACATGGAATCTGGTCTACTCAGCGGCTGCAGGATGGGGAACATGGAATCCGGTCTACTCAGCGGCTGCAGGATGGGGAACATGGAATCCGGTCTACTCAGCGGCTGCAGGATGGGGAACATGGAATCCGGTCTACTCAGCGGCTGCAGGATGGGGAACATGGAATCCGGTCTACTCAGCGGCTGCAGGATGGGGAACATGGAATCCGGTCTACTCAGCGGCTGCAGGATGGGGAACATGGAATCCGGTCTACTCAGCGGCTGCAGGATGGGGAACATGGAATCCGGTCTACTCAGCGGCTGCAGGATGGGGAACATGGAATCCGGTCTACTCAGCGGCTGCAGGATGGGGAACATGGAACCTGGTCTACTCAGCAGCTGCAGGATGGGGAACATGTAACATGTTCCCAAAGGTGAACTAGTCCTTTAAATAGCACCCCATTCTTGTTTCGGGGAACAAATGCCATCCTCTTTAGATCCAAACAATGCCAGCATTTCAGCAGAACGCACAGCAGACTGCCCCACGTCTGTTCTGTAGATAATTCCACTCAGGCCACATGAACACTGTACTCTCCATGACGCCATGTTTTTGCATGTGAGTTCCTGTGTCTGGCGTTAATACATTCTATTGGCTAGAAAGTTAAAGTGGTTCTAAAGGCTCGAGGTGTATTCTATGAATGAAGGTAAACAACCTTATGAGTGCAGCCTCCCCCCCCAGCCCCCCAATACTCACCTAAGCCCCCCTCTTGGTCCAGCGATGTGCACTCAAGCCTCAGCTATCCTGGGACTCTCTCTCCTCATTGGCTGAGACAGAATCTGGAGCTATTGGCTCCCACTGCTGTCAATCACAGCCAGTGAGAAAAGAGGTGGCGGAGCTGAGCCGTGGTTGGCGTGTGAGTCCACCCCGAGTGGAGTGTTCCTTTAGGAACTACATAGGTAGAACGGAATATGACCATAAAATAATCGATGGCTGACCTAATAGGCGGAGCAAACATCTGACGTGTCACGAAGGGTAAGCGAAGATCGTCCACATTTCAGGGGCGATGTATTTAGGCTGTTCACGCATTGCCGGGAAAGGAGGACGGTGTGACTGAGTGTTCATATGCTGCGTGATTTCCACAGATCCCCCACAATACCCGGCTTCTCCATGGGGCCACTACAGGGCACAGCTCTCCATCATGACATGCGTTTAGTATTCAGCCTTAGCAAATGCATGGAATGTTTAGATTCTGTAACCCTCACTGGAAGGAAGTGTGTACCCTCCGGTGGCTCGGTGGCTCGGCCCTCCGGTGGCTCGGCGGCTCTACCCCTCTGCCCTCCGGTGGCTCGGCCCTCCGGTGGCTCGGCCCTCCGGTGGCTCTACCCCTCTACCCTCCGGTGGCTCAGTGGCTGTACCCTCCGGTGGCTCAGTGGCTGTACCCTCCGGTGGCTCAGTGGCTGTACCCTCCGGTGGCTCAGTGGCTGTACCCTCCGGTGGCTCAGTGGCTGTACCCCCCGGTGGCTCAGTGGCTGTACCCCCCGGTGGCTCAGTGGCTGTACCCCCCGGTGGCTCAGTGGCTGTACCCCCCGGTGGCTCAGTGGCTGTACCCCCCGGTGGCTCAGTGGCTGTACCCCCCGGTGGCTCAGTGGCTGTACCCCCCGGTGGCTCAGTGGCTGTACCCCCCGGTGGCTCAGTGGCTGTACCCCCCGGTGGCTCAGTGGCTGTACCCCCCGGTGGCTCAGTGGCTGTACCCCCCGGTGGCTCAGTGGCTGTACCCCCCGGTGGCTCAGTGGCTGTACCCCCCGGTGGCTCAGTGGCTGTACCCCCCGGTGGCTCAGTGGCTGTACCCCCCGGTGGCTCAGTGGCTGTACTGCCCTAACTTTCCATACTAAACCCTATTACCAGCTAATAGACACTGATTTTTGGAATCTTTGGGATGGACGGCTGGGCAGCGGCACACATACACATCACTCACCTTCATCCGGTCATATTTGTCGTCCACATCTTGCAGCCAGGACAGGAACTGACGGGCATTAAACCGATCTCTGACGGATTTATTTTCATCTCCCTGCACAGAATAGAAATAAAATGTCAAACCAGATGAGGCTGAAGATTCAGAGTTCCTTCTGGCACACGGGAGGCACACGTTTAACTGTACTGAAGACGCCATTGGGGGAGGGGAAGGGGGGGGATTTCTTACTGCTCGTCTGGAAGCTCAGCAACACCAGCAGATCGAACAGATAACCTGACATGCTCGCGTTTGGCCTTTTAGAATATCTATACAACATCAAACACTTCTACAAGAGAAGCGTGGCTTGAAGCTTGTGGGCCCCGATGCAAAAGTTGACCCGGGGGCCCCGCACTGCCACAAGATGCTTCCAACATACCACTTGCACTGACTGCACGGCGGCCATCTGATCTCTCCCCTCTCCCGCTGCATGTGCACACAAGGTGGGGGGGCAGGCAGGCCACACTGAGCTACCGGGTGAAGGCGGTGGACTTGTATTTAAAGAGAAAACTCAGAGGGCTCAGGGGCCCAGGGTGGCCCTCGGACTTCCACATACAAGTCTCACTTTCCGCAGGGCGGGGAGGTGAGCAGACGGCAATGCTGGGGGAAAGCGCTCCTTGCGTCACCCTGTGCAAGTGAAAGCAGAAACTCAGGACCGGAGGAAGGCCCCTTCCCGGCCAGCCTGGGCCCTCTGAGATCACAGTGTCACCAATGC
>NW_028321085.1:0-38176 GCF_062004578.1 Staurois parvus
ACGTAGGCATACTGGCGAGTAAACCCATAGGACCCAAAGCCCATTGATGCCAGCATACTGGCGGGTAAACCAATAGGACGCAAAGCCCATTGATACCAGCATACTGGCGGGTAAACCCATAGGACACAAAGCAAAGCCCATTGACACCGGCCCATTGGAGCCATCAGAAGCAACTGAGCCAATTACTCCGGGCAGAGCTGAAATCATTTGGCAGCTCTCTAAACTGATCACAGAATAGGACTCCGATTTGCCATTTTTTTCAATTCGATCGGCTTATTTGCATCGAGTGACTGATTGAATGATCACATCAACATACATGGCCATCATCATCATCATCATCCATACATGGCCATCATCTTCGACATGCATGGCTATCATCATCATCATCGAAATGCATGGCCATGGCTATCATCGACATGCATGGCCATCATCATTGAGATACATGGCCATCATCATCATCATGGGCATACATGGCCATCACCATCATCATGGACATGCATGGCCATCACCATCATCATGGACATGCATGGCCATCATCATCATCATGGACATGCATGGCCATCATCATCATCATGGACATGCATGGCCATCATCATCATCATGGACATGCATGGCCATCATCATGGACATGCATGGCCATCATCATGGACATGCATGGCCATCATCATCATCATGGACATGCATGGCCATCATCATGGACATGCATGGCCATCATCATCATCATGGACATGCATGGCCATCATCATCATCATGGACATGCATGGCCATCATCATCATCATGGACATGCATGGCCATCATCATGGACATGCATGGCCATCATCATGGACATGCATGGCCATCATCATGGACATGCATGGCCATCATCATCATCATCGAGATACATGGCCATCATCATCATCATCGAGATACATGACCATCATCATCATCGAGATACATGACCATCATCATCATCGAGATACATGACCATCATCATCATCATCGAGATACATGGCCATCATCATCATCATCATCATCGAGATACATGGCCATCATCATCATCATCATCGAGATACATGGCCATCATCATCATCATCGAGATACATGACCATCATCATCATCATCGAGATACATGGCCATCATCATCATCATCCTCGAGATACATGGCCATCATCATCATCGAGATACATGGCCATCATCATCGACATAAAATGGACCCCAAAGACATCAAAGAAAAGAGGCTACGGTTTCCTCTGATGCGTCTCTGAGTGCCGTATGTCGCGGTCCTCTATGTTGCCCTGTTCTGCCCTCTGCGGCGTTTGGCAAAGGTGCGACGGCCACACCTAAGGGGAGGGGGGCTTTACACGTACCCTCCAATCCTTCATACAAAAAGTGCTACATTTTCTATCATGCATGAAGTGCGTCAGAGCAGCGCTCTCCTCGATTTTTCCCCCCCCACCCACACAAAAAACACAATTACAAAAGGACCTCCTTGTGATGGCGCATTATATGCTGATTTTTTTCAGACGGCCGTCGGAATCCCTTTTTGCAAAACTCGCAGCGGTGCGGGTAGTCCTTGGTGTGTATGGAGATGACGTGGCGTTTGAAGCCGGACGCGTCCGTCGTGCTGTACTCGCAGTACTGGCACTGGTAGACCTTTTTGCCGCTGTGCGTCTTCATGTGCTTTTTGAGCTCCGGTTGCAGCCGGAAGCCGCGTTTGCATTTTTTGCACTTGAAGGGCAAGTCTTTCGTGTGGACAGACAGGATGTGGCCGCTCAGGATGAACGGGTCGGGGGTTTTGAAGTCGCAGTGGCGGCAGTGGTGGACCTTCTTGCCTTGGTGCGTCTCGCTGTGTTTCTTGAGTTCGGAGGGGCGGTGGAAGCCTTTGTCGCACACGTCGCACTTGTGGGGGAAATCCTTGGTGTGGACGGAAATGACGTGGCGTTTCAGGTCGCTGGAGTTGGTGCTCTTGTGGTCGCAGTGGGGGCACTGGTGGGTTTTGTGGCCCTGAAAGAGCTCGGTGTGGCGCAGAAGGTCCTTCTCGTCGTTGAACGCCTGGGGGCACTGCTCGCACTTGAACGGCAAGTCCGAGCCGTGGCGGCTTTTAATATGCGTCTTTAGGTTCGACTGGTCGGCGCAACGGAACTCACAGAAATGGCACGCGTACGGCTTTTCTCCCGTGTGGGTCCTGAGGTGCTTCTTCAGCTCGGAGGGGTGTCTAAAGCCCTTTCCGCATTCGACGCACACATGTGGAAAGTTCTTGCTGTGTACGGCCAGCAGATGGCGGTTGAGGAGCCCCTGCTCGGCCGTCTCGTAGTCGCAGTATTTGCACTTGTGCAGTCTGGGCTCTGTGTCCCTCAGGATGAGCTTGTTGGAGCTGAGCGGACTGGCCTCGCGGTAGCGCCGCGTGTACTCCGTGAACTCGTGAGGCTTTTCCGTTTTGCTGGTCAGCTTGTGGCTCTCCAGGTGGTTGTGAAAACTGACCTTCTTGTTGGTGGTGAAATCGCAGTCCGTACACTGGTACTTCTTCTTGATGAGGTGGTCGGGGTGATTCTTCATGTGCCTCTTCAGGAACCCCCGCGACTTGAACTTCTTACCACAGATGTGACACGGGTACACGGTCAGAGGCTGGCCATCGGGGCCGATGATGACGGCTGCGTGAAATGAAGAGAACATTAAAGTGTTACTAAAGAAGTAAAATAAGTATCAACAAGTTTATAAACACACAGTACTGTGCAAAAGTTATCGGCAGGTGTGAAGAAAGGCTTTCAAAAATATATATTTTATTTTTTTTATCAATTTACAAAAGGAAAAGTGAGAGACTAGAGGAAAAAAATCTAAATCCAATCAATATTTGGTGTGACTACCTTTTGGCTTCAAACCAGCATCAATTCATCAAGAAGAAGCGCAAAGAAAAAAGCAGCATTGAGGAGCGTAGACAGTCATCGGGTAAAGCTGAGAAGCGTAGACAATGTGGTCAGGCAAGATGGACGCAATTCGTAGGGGCATCTCCACTGCACAGACATCCATCCCACTTAGCATACCTTGTACTAAACCTCCACCAACACTTTCCTCTTCTGACCTCGCTACTACCGAAGAGGTCACTAAGGTTTTCTCAGAAGCCCAACTAACCACCTGCCCCCTGGATCCTGTCCCCTCACAACTACTACGGTCACCCTCTTCTTCCATCCTATGCTCCCTCACTCACATCTTCAATCTTTCCCTCTCTACTGGTGCCTTCCCCTCCCCTCTAAAGTACGCGCACATCACTCCCATACTTAACAAGCCCTCCCTGGACCCCAACAACCTGAACAACTTAAGACCCATCTCCCTGCTGCCATTTACCTCTAAACTCCTAGAACACTTAGCCTGCAATCGCCTGAGCTCCTCCCTCACCGACAACAACCTTCTTCACCCTTTACAGCGTGGCTTTCGCTCACTACTCTCCCCTGAAACTGCCCTACTAAACCTCACTAATGATCTACTAACTGCTAAAACCAATGGCCACTACTCCATACTAATCCCAACCAATGGCCACTACTCCGTACTCCTCCCAACCAATGGCCACTACTCCGTACTCATCCCAACCAATGGCCACTACTCCGTACTCATCCCAACCAATGGCCACTACTCTGTACTCCTCCCAACCAATGGCCACTACTCCGTACTCATCCCAACCAATGGCCACTACTCTGTACTCCTCCCAACCAATGGCCACTACTCCGTACTCATCCCAACCAATGGCCACTACTCCGTACTCCTCCCAACCAATGGCCACTACTCCATACTTATCCCAACCAATGGTCACTACTCCGTACTCATCCCAACCAATGGTCACTACTCCGTACTCATCCCAACCAATGGCCACTACTCCGTACTCATCCCAACCAATGGCCACTACTCCGTACTCATCCCAACCAATGGCCACTACTCTGTACTCCTCCCAACCAATGGCCACTACTCCATACTTATCCCAACCAATGGTCACTACTCCGTACTCATCCCAACCAATGGTCACTACTCCGTACTCATCCCAACCAATGGTCACTACTCCGTACTCATCCCAACCAATGGCCACTACTCCATACTAATCCCAACCAATGGTCACTGCTCCGTACTCATCCCAACTAATGGCCACTACTCCGTACTCATCCAAACCAATGGCCACTACTCCATACTAATCCCAACCAATGGTCACTACTCCATACTAATCCCAACCAATGGTCACTACTCCATACTAATCCCAACCAATGGTCACTACTCCGTACTCATCCCAACCAATGGTCACTACTCCGTACTCATCCCAACCAATGACCACTACTCCATACTCATCCTAACCAATGGCCACTACTCCATACTCATCCATACCAATGGCCACTACTCCATACTCATCCAAACCAATGGCCACTACTCTGTACTCATCCCAACCAATGGCCACTACTCCAAACACATCCCCTTCTCTTCTCCATCTACACCTCCTCCCTTGGTCACTTGATAAACTCCCATGGCTTTAAGTACCATCTCTATGCTGATTACACACAAATCTATCTTTCTACTCCTCACCTTGCTCCTTCAGTGTTACCTATAACTCTGTCTCCTCCTCTCCACTCCCTCTTTCTGTAGGGGTCCCTCAAGGTTCTGCCCTTGGACCCCTTCTCCATCTACACCTCATCCCTTGGTCACTTGATAAACTCCCATGGCTTCCAGTACCATCTCTATTTTGATGACACACAAATCTATCATAAATATTCCCCACCCCTTCAGAGATCACATGAAGATTTACCAACCCCCCCAATGACCACATAAACATTCCTCCCCCCTCCCAGAAACCACATGAAGATTTACCAACCCCAAGAGACCACAAACTATTACCAACCCCCAAAGACCATATAAACATTCACGACCCCCCAAAGACCACATAAAATATTCCCCAACCCCTCCAAAGCCCACATGAGGATTTACCAACCTCCCAGAGACCACAAACCCCCCCCCCCCCCCCCCTCGACCACATGAAGATTTACAAACCCCCAGAGACCACAAACATCCCCCCCCAGAGCCCACATGAGTATTTACCAACCCCCCAGAGACCCCATAAATATCCCCCCCCCCCCGAGACCACATGAAAATTTACAAACCCCCGGAGACCACATAAACTATTACCAACCCCCCAGGGACCACATAAACATTTGCCCCCCCCCCCCCCCAAGAGACCACATGAAGATTTACCAATCCCAAGAGACCATATAAACATTCACGGCCCCCCAAAGACCACATGAAGATTTACCAACCCCCCATAGACCACATAAATTCCTCCCCCCCCCCCCCCAAACACCACATAAAATGAGACAAGATTGGGGTGTGTTACCCGTCTGCCATTGCCTGGCATCCCCTCGCCTCCTCTTCTTGGCTTTCTGTTTCAGGGCTCTGCCGGTGGCCATACTGTCGCAGATCTGCAGGTACTGGGTCGCTGTTCCGTTCTTTGTTTCGAGGCGAGACTCCACATTTGCTGATAGGAGACAGTACCAGAAAATCAAAGGTGGAGAGCACAACAACAGCAACCAGATCTCTCCAATGTCGGTCTGTGCATAGTCCATAGACCCGCAACAGCACCTAACAGTGTGTCTGTCCCACGTGAGGAAAAACCACAGACCGCACAGACACAGAAATCACTGTTACAGTTTACACATCAACCATCTTGGAAGGTTTTTGTTCTTTGAATCACATTTTACATTTTATTTGAATTCAAAACGTACATGAAATCTGCGAACAAACAAGCCGGCTATAAAGACCCCACATTACATTCAATGTCGTTACAACGCGGCGGAGCACAGAGAGCTTCTATACAGAAAAGAGAAACGATGGGGGAGATTTACTAAAAATGGAGCACACAGAATCCGGGACAGCTCTGCATGGGAGCCAATCAGCTTCTAGCTTCAGCTTGTTTAACCACTTCCAGTCTAGACACTTCCCCCCCCCTTCCAGTCCGGACGCTTTCCCCCCCTTCCAGTCCGGACGCTTTCCCCCCCTTCCAGTCCGGACGCTTTCCCCCCCTTCCAGTCCGGACGCTTTCCCCCCCTTCCAGTCCGGACGCTTTCACCCCCTTCCAGTCCGGACGCTTTCCCCCCCTTCCAGTCCGGACGCTTTCCCCCCCTTCCAGACCGGACGCTTTCCTCCCTTTCCAGTCCGGACGCTTTCCCCCCCTTCCAGTCCGGACGCTTTCCCCCCCTTCCAGTCCGGACGCTTTCCCCCCCTTCCAGTCCGGACGCTTTCACCCCCTTCCAGTCCGGACGCTTTCACCCCCTTCCAGTCCGGACGCTTTCACCCCCTTCCAGTCCGGACGCTTTCCCCCCCTTCCAGTCCGGACGCTTTCCCTCCCTTCCAGTCCGGACGCTTTCACCCCCTTCCAGTCCGGACGCTTCCCCCCCCCCTTCCAGTCCGGACGCTTCCCACCCCCTTCCAGTCCGGACGGTTTCCCCCCCTTCCAGTCCGGACGGTTTCCCCCCCTTCCAGTCCGGACGCTTTCACCCCCTTCCAGTCCGGACGCTTTCACCCCCTTCCAGTCCGGACGCTTTCCCCCCCTTCCAGACCGGACGCTTTCCTCCCCTTCCAGTCCGGACGCTTTCCCCCCCTTCCAGTCCGGACGCTTTCCCCCCCTTCCAGTCCGGACGCTTTCACCCCCTTCCAGTCCGGACGCTTTCACCCCCTTCCAGTCCGGACGCTTTCCCCCCCTTCCAGTCCGGACGCTTTCACCCCCTTCCAGTCCGGACACTTTCACCCCCTTCCAGTCCGGACACTTGCCCCCTCTTCCAGTCCGGACACTTTCACCCCCTTCCAGTCCGGACACTTTCACCCCCTTCCAGTCCGGAAGCTTCCCCCCCCTTCCAGTCCGGACGCTTTCACCCCCTTCCAGTCCGGACGCTTTCACCCCCTTCCAGTCCGGACGCTTTCACCCCCTTCCAGTCCGGACGCTTTCACCCCCTTCCAGTCCGGACGCTTTCACCCCCTTCCAGTCCGGACGCTTTCACCCCCTTCCAGTCCGGACGCTTTCACCCCCTTCCAGTCCGGACGCTTTCCCCCCCTTCCAGTCCGGACGCTTTCACCCCCTTCCAGTCCGGACGCTTTCACCCCCTTCCAGTCCGGACGCTTTCACCCCCTTCCAGTCCGGACGCTTTCACCCCCTTCCAGTCCGGACGCTTTCACCCCCTTCCAGTCCGGACGCTTTCACCCCCTTCCAGTCCGGACGCTTTCCCCCCCTTCCAGTCCGGACGCTTTCCCCCCCTTCCAGTCCGGACGCTTTCACCCCCTTCCAGTCCGGACGCTTTCACCCCCTTCCAGTCCGGACGCTTTCACCCCCTTCCAGTCCGGACGCTTTCACCCCCTTCCAGTCCGGACGCTTTCACCCCCTTCCAGTCCGGACGCTTTCCCCCCCTTCCAGTCCGGACACTTTCACCCCCTTCCAGTCCGGACACTTGCCCCCCCTTCCATTCTGGACACTTTCACCCCCTTCCAGTCCGGAAGCTTCCCCCCCCTTCCAGTCCGGACGCTTTCATCCCCTTCCAGTCCGGACGCTTTCACCCCCTTCCAGTCCGGACGCTTCCCCCCCCCCTTCCAGTCCGGACGCTTTCCCCCCCTTCCAGTCCGGACGCTTTCACCCCCTTCCAGTCTGGACGCTTTCCCCCCCCCCCCTTTCCTGCCCAGGCCAGTTTTCAGCTTTCAGCGCTATCACACTTTGAATGACAATTGCGCGGTCATACAACACTGTACCCATATGAATTTTTTAGCATTTTTTTGAGACAGATAAAGCTTTATTTTGGTGGTATTTATTCACCGCTGGGAGTCTTATTTTTTTGCTATATAAATGAAAAAGTCCAAAAATTTTGAAAAAAAGTGTTTTTCTTATACAATTTTGCAAATAAATAATCTCTCTTTATAAATCTCAGCCAAAATTTATTCCGTTATCTTTTTAGTAAAAATAAAATAACCCAAATTAGTTTATAACCGAAAATTATAATTTGTAAACATTTTTATTTTTTTATATTATTATTTATGTGGTTTTTTTTACATACTGTCACCCTAGCAGTACAGTGTCACCATAGTGACACTGTACTACTTTTGGGGGGTGATGATTTTTTTTTTTTTTTTTTTTTTTTACACTGATTGCTTTTACACCCATAAAGGCTGTAAGAGGAATCATTTCTCCTCCTCTCTGGCTACATTCCTGCAGCCATTGAGAACTACTGTGTGAGCTGTGACTGGTCACAGCTTGTCACATGGTACAAGGCTGTTGTGAATGGCCCTGTACCATGTGATCTCTGCTTATTACTTGTGAAATCTGTGAATGATCACAATGATGTCAGTGGTGACATCTTGCTTACTACTCTGCATGTGATCACCGATTGGCCTCTGTGCGAGGTCCCGTCAGACGATCGGTGTTCCACTATGTATGGAGGACACAGCGGGCACCGGATCGTGGTGCTGCGCGCTCCCTGGGCCAGACGGGAGGTGGTTAATGAAGCTTTGAGAATAAAACCTGTCAGCTGATTGGCTCCCATGCAGAGCTGCACTGGACTCTGTGTGCTCCAGTTTTGTTAATTTTCCCCCCATTGTTTCTTTTTTCTGCACAGACGCTCTCTGTAAACGCCTGGTGATCCTGCCAGTCCCTTCTGATTTAAAGGCGTCCTCTTCCTCTTCCTATTAACATGTATGGAGTCCCAAGATTTTACATTTTAGCTTTACATACACATTTGCATCCCTCGGCAGAGATCGGTTTATGCCTCAACATGAACAAAAAAAAAAGAATAAAAATAAAAATTAAATACACAATTTGATGTTTTATTACAAAAAAAATATGGACACTTCTAGGGGGTGAATACACGGCTCAAAGAAATGAAAGGAAGACTTTGAAAACCAATCAGATCTCAATGGGGAGGAATCTCCTGCTGGATCTCTATACTGACATGGACGGGGGATGGGTGAGGAACGTAAGGACGCCCCATCGTTTGATGAAAATGGAAATGATCGACCTACAGAGGACTGAATTCAAAGACACCCCAAAAATCAAAGTGAAGAAATGATGCAGCAGGCGAGTCCATTCATTACAGCAACTCAGAATGGTCCTCAGTAGTCTGTGTGGCCCCCACGTGCTTGTATGCATGCCTGACAACATTGGGGGAGGGTCCTAATGAGACCACAAATGGTGTCCTGGGGGTTTCCTCCCAGATCTGGACCAGGGCATCACTGAGCTCCTGGACAGTCTGAGGTGCAACCTGGCGGCATCGGATGGACCGAAACATGACATCCCAGAGGGGTTCTATTGGATTTAGGTCAGGTGAGCGTGGGAGCCATTCAATGGTATCAATTCCTTCATCCTCCAGGAACTGCCTGCATACTCTCCCCACATGAGGCCGGGCATTGTCTGCACCAGGAGGAGCCCAGGACCCACTGCACCAGGAGGAGCCCAGGACCCACTGCACCAGGAGGAGCCCAGGACCCACTGCACCAGGAAGAACCCAGGACCCACTGCACCAGGAGGAACCCAGGACCCACTGCACCAGGAGGAACCCAGGACCCCCTGCACCAGGAGGAACCCAGGACCCCCTGCACCAGGAGGAACCCAGGACCCCCTGCACCAGGAGGAACCCAGGACCCCCTGCACCAGGAGGAACCCAGGACCCCCTGCACCAGGAGGAACCCAGGACCCCCTGCACCAGGAGGAACCCAGGACACAATGCACCAGTCACCACCTGACAATTGGTCCAAGGATTTCATCCCGATACCTAATGGCAGTCACGGTGCCATTGTCTGTCCTGTAGAGGTCTGTGTGTCCCTCCATGGATTTGCCTCCCCAGACCATCAATGACCCACCACCATAACAGTCATGCTGAACCATGTTACAGGCAGCAGAACGTTCTCCACGGCTTCTCCAGACCCTTTCACGTCTGTCACATGTGCTCAGGGGGAACCTGCTCTCATCTGTGAAAAGCACAGGGTGCCAGTGGTGGACCTGCCAATTCTGGGGTTCAATGGCCAATGCCAATCCAACTCTATGGTGCTGGGCAGTGAGCACGGGGCCCACTAGAGGACGTTGGGCCCTCAGGCCACTCTCATGAAGTCTGTTTCTGATTGTTTGGTCAGAGACATTCACACCAGTGACCTGCTGGAGGTCATTTTGTAGGGCTCTGGCAGGGCTCATCCTGTTCCTCCTTGCACAAAGGAGCAGATACCGGTCCTGCTGATGGGTTAAGGACCTTCTACGGCCCTGTCCAGCCCTCCTAGAGGAACTGCCTGTCTCCTGGAATCTCCTCCTTGCTCTCGTCTCCTGGAATCTCCTCCATGCTCTTGAGACTGTGCTGGGAGACACAGCAAACCTTCTGGCAATGGCAGGTATTGATGTGCCATCCTGGAGGAGTTGGATTGCCTGTGCAGCCTCTGTAGGGTCCAAGTATGGCCTCATACTACCAGTAGTGACACTGACCCGAGCCAAATGCAAGCAAGTGAAAAACAGAAAAGATGAGTAGGGAAAAACATGTCAGAGGCCTCCACCTGTAAAACCATTCCTGTTTTGGGGGTTGTGTCATTGTTGCCCATCTAGTGCACCTGTTGGTAATTTCATGAACACCAAAAAAGCTGAAACTGATGAACAACCCCCTCTGCGACTTACCTGACCAGATCCATATCCCAGGAGTGTCATGGACTTGATGCGACTCGGATTACAAAGTCTGACTTTAATTTTTTTGAGCTGTGTATGTATGTACAGTTGTGCTGAAAAGTTTACATACCCCGGCAGAAATTGTGAAATTTTGGCATTGATATTGAAAATTTGACGGATCTGCCAGAAAATGCTCTTTTATTGAAGGATGATGATCATATGAAGCCATTTATTATCACAGAGTTGGCTCCTTTTTAAATCATAATGATAACAGAAATCACCCAAATGGCCTGGATCAGAAGTCTCCGCCCCCTGGATCAGAATTCTCCGCCCCTGGAATGTTGGGCCTTGGTACAGACACACAAGGGGACACACACGGGTTAAAATGCCAATTAGAGGTTAATGTCCCACATATGTGGCTTTTTAAATTACAATTAGTATCAGTGTATAAAAAGTCGATGAATTTGTTAGCTCTCACGTGGAAGCACTGACTAGGCTAGATACTGAGCCATGGGAATTAGAAAAGAACTGTCAAAAGTCCTGCGTAACAAGGCAATGGAACTTTATGAAGATGGAAAAGGACATATAAATCCTTGAAAATGCCAATCAGTACTGTTCGATCACTTATTAAGAAGTGGAAAGTTCGGGGATCTCTTGATACCAAGCCAAGGTCAGGTAGACCAAGAAAGATTGCAGCCATAACTGACAGAAGAATATATATATATATATATATATATATATATATATATATATATATATATTACACACACACATACATATAACACATATATATACACATACAGGTGAAACTCAAAAAATGAGAATCTGGTGCAAAAGTTCATTTATTTCAGTGCAGAAACTTAAAAGCTGAAACTAATATATGAGACTCATTCCATGCAAAGCAAGATAGTTCCAGCCGTGATTTGTCATCATTGTGATGATTATGGCTTACAGCTCATGAAAACCCCAAATCCACAATCTCAGAAAATGAGAATATTGTGAAAAGGTGGAATAATCTCGGCTCAAAGTGTCCCACTCTAATCAGCTCATTCAGCCATAACACCTGCAAAGGGTTCCTGAGCCTTTCAATGGTCTCTCAGTCTGGTTCAGTAGGAATCCCAATCATGGGAAAGACTGCTGACCTGACACCATCACTGACACCCTCCATAAGGAGGGAAAGCCTCAAAAGGTCATTGCAGAAGAAGTTGGATGTTCCCAAAGTGCTGTATCAAAGCACATTAATAGAAAGTTATGTGGAAGGGAAAAGTGTGGAAGAAAAAGGTACACAAGCAGCAGGGATGACCGCAGCCTGGAGAGGATTGTCAGGAAAAGGCCATTCAAAAGTGTTGGGGACTTTCACAAGGAGTGGACTGAGGCTGGAGTCAGTGCATCAAGAGCCACCACACACAGATGGATCCTGGACATGGGCTTCAAATGTCGTATTCCTCTTGTCAAGCCGCTCCTGAACAACAAACAACGTCAGAAGCGTCTTACCTGGACTAAAGAAAAACAGACCTGGTCTGGTGCTCAGTGGTCCAAAGTCCTCTTTTCTGATGAGAGCAACTTTTGCATCTTATTTAGAAACCAAGGACCCCGAGTATGGAGGAAGAATGGAGAGGCCCAAGGACCCCAAGTATGGAGGAAGAATGGAGAGGCCCAAGGACCCCGAGTATGGAGGAAGAATGGAGAGGCCCAAGGACCCCGAGTATGGAGGAAGAATGGAGAGGCCCAAGGACCCCAAGTATGGAGGAAGAATGGAGAGGCCCAAGGACCCCGAGTATGGAGGAAGAATGGAGAGGCCCAAGGACCCCAAGTATGGAGGAAGAATGGAGAGGCCCAAGGACCCCGAGTATGGAGGAAGAATGGAGAGGCCCAAGGGCCCCGAGTATGGAGGGAGAATGGAGAGGCCCAAGGACCCCGAGTATGGAGGAAGAATGGAGAGGCCCAAGGACCTAGAGTATGGAGGAAGAATGGAGAGGCCCAAGGACCCCGAGTATGGAGGAAGAATGGAGAGGCCCAAGGACCCCGAGTATGGAGGAAGAATGGAGAGGCCCAAGGACCCCGAGTATGGAGGAAGAATGGAGAGGCCCAAGGACCTAGAGTATGGAGGAAGAATGGAGAGGCCCAAGGACCCCGAGTATGGAGGAAGAATGGAGAGGCACAAGGACCCCGAGTATGGAGGAAGAATGGAGAGGCACAAGGACCCCGAGTATGGAGGAAGAATGGAGAGGCACACACTGCAAGATGCTTGAAGTCCAGTGTGAAGTTTCCACAGTCTCTGTTGATTTGGGGAGCCATGTCATCTGCTGGTGTTGGCCCACTGTGCTTCATTAAGTCCAGGGTCACCGCAGCCGTCTACCAGGAGATTTTGGAGCACTTCATGTTTCCTTCCACAGACGAGCTTTATGGGGATGCTGACTTCATTTTCCAGCAGGACTTGGCTCCGCCCACACTGCCAAAAGCACCAAAACCGGGTTCAATGACCGTGGGATTACTGTGCTTGATTGGCCAGCAAACTCACCTGACCTGAACCCCATAGAGAATCTATGGGGCATTGCCAAGAGAAAGATGAGAGACATGAGACCGAACAATGCAGAAGAGCTGAAGGCCGCTATTGAAGCATCCTGGTCTTCCATAACACCTCAGCAGTGCCACAGGCTGATAGCTTCCATGCCACGCCGCATTGAGGCAGTAATTGCTGCAAAAGGGGCCCAAACCAAGTACTGAGTACATATGCAGCTTCTACTTTTCAGAGGTGCGATATTGTTCTATGTACAATCCGTGTTTTATTGATTGCATGGAATATTCTCATTTTCTGAGATTGTGGATTTGGGGTTTTCATGAGCTGTAAGTCATAATCATCACAATGATGACAAATCACGGCTGGAACTATCTTGCTTTGCATGGAATGAGTCTCATACAGTCAGGTCCATAAATATTGGGACATCTACACAATTCTAACATTTTTGGCTCTATACACCACAATGGATTTGAAATGAAACGAACAAGATGTGCTTTAACTGCAGACTGTCAGCTTTAATTTGAGCGTATTTACATCCAAATCAGGTGAACGGTGTAGGAATTACAACAGTTTGCATATGTGCCTCCCACTTGTGAAGGGACCAAAAGTAATGGGACAATTGGCTTCTCAGCTGTTCCATGGCCAGGTGTGTGTTGTTCTCTCATTATCCCAATTACAATGAGCAGATAAAAGGTCCAGAGTTCATTTCAAGTCTGCTATTTGCATTTGGAATCTGTTGCTGTCAACTCTCAAGATGAGATGCAAAGAGCTGTCACTATCAGTGAAGCCATCATTAGGCTGAAAAAAACAAAACAAACCCATCAGAGAGATAGCAAAAACATTAGGCGTGGCCAAAACAACTGTTTGGAACATTCTTACAAAGAAGGAACGCACCGGTGAGCTCAGCAACACCAAAAGACCGGGAAGACCACGGAAAACAACTGTGGTGGATGAGCGAAGAATTCTTTCCCTGGTGAAGAAAACACCCTTCACAACAGTTGGCCAGATCAAGAACACTCTCCAGGAGGTAGGTGTATGTGTGTCAAAGTCACCAATCAAGAGAAGACTTCACCAGAGTGACTACAGAGGGTTCACCACAAGATGGAAACCATTGGTGAGCCTCAAAAACAGGAAGGCCAGATTAGAGTTTGCCAAACGACATGTAAAAAAGCCTTCACAGTTCTGGAACAACATCCTATGGAGAGATGAGACCGACATCAACTTGTACCAGAGTGATGGGAAGAGAAGAGTATGGAGAAGGAACTGCTCATGATCCTAAGCATACCACCTCATCAGTGATCATGGTGGTGGTAGTGTCATGGCGGGGGCATGTATGGCTGCCAATGGAACTGCTTCTCTTGTATTTATTGATGATGTGACGGCTGACAGAAGCAGCCGGATGAATTGTGAAGTGTTTCGGGAATATTATCGGCTCATATTCAGCCAAATGCTTCACAACTCATTGGACGCTTCACAGTGCAGATGGACAATGACCCAAAGCAGACTGCAAAAGACACCAAAGAAGTGGAATGTTCTGCAATGGCCAATCACCTGACCTGAATCCGATTGAGCATTTCACTTGCTGAAGACAAAACTGAAGGGAAAATGCCCCAAGAACAAGCAGGAACTGAAGACAGTTGCAGTAGAGGCCTGGCAGAGCATCACCAGGGATGACACCCAGCGTCTGGTGATGTCTATGCGTTCCACACTTCAGGCTGTCATTGACTGCAAAGGATTTGCAACCAAGTATTAAAAAGTGAAAGTTTGATTTATGATTATTATTCTGTCCTATTACTTTTGGTCCATTAACAAGTGGGAGGCACATATGCAAACTGTTGTCATTCCTACACCGTTCACCTGATTTGGATGTAAATACCCTCAGATTAAAGCTGACAGTCTGCAGTTAAAGCACATCTTGTTCCTTTCATTTCAAATCCATTGTGGTGTATAGAGCCAAAAATGTTAGAATTGTGTCCATGTCCCAATATTTATGGACCTGACTGTATATTAGTTTCACCTTTTAAGTTGCTGCACTGAAATAAATGAATGAATGAATGAATGCACCAGATTCTCATTTTTCCAGTTTCACCTGTATGTGTATCTATCTATCTATACATATACACACACATAATACATATATACACACACACAATTGGACTTTGGGGTGCACCCCCCACTGCAGCAGGCTGCACCCCCCGATGACGTTTGCTGCATTCAGGACGCGTGTCAGAGATGGGAGTACAGAGGACTTACCACTCTCCTGCCATTCGCCGTACTTCCTGGGCAGCTCTCTCTCTTCTCCTACAACAGAAAAATGGAGAGAACACAATCAGCATCTGAGAGGCCGATGCCGGACATGTGACGGCAGGCACTCATCCTATTGGTTGTCATTTACTGGGACTCCTACTCATTTGTGGAGCCCAGAAGAAGTTCTAGTTCTGGGGAAGAACACGGCAGTGCCCGCCCCAACACCGGCTCCAACATCGGGGACTGGGCAATGGCAGCCTCCCAACTGCAGTCCGGTCCACAAATGTTCTACAGTCAGCGGAACACAACGATCGACTGACCTTGATTGTCCTCTGCAGGCCAGAGACGGTTCGTTTATCGGCCGATTTTCGCACTGTTAGTGGGGCGATGGCATCGGCTGATTTTCGCACCGTTAGTGGGGCGATGGCATCGGACGATTTTCGCACTGTTAGCGGGGCGATGGCATCGGCTGATTTTCGCACTGTTAGCGGGGCGATGGCATCGGCTGATTTTCGCACTGTTAGTGGGGCGATGGCATCGGACGATTTTCGCACCGTTAGTGGGGCGATGGCATCGGACGATTTTCGCACCGTTAGTGGGGCGATGGCATCGGCTGATTTTCGCACTGTTAGTGGGGCGATGGCATCGGCCGATTTTCGCACTGTTAGTGGGGCGATGGCCGATTTTCGCACTGTTAGCGGGGCGATGGCATCGGCTGATTTTCGCACCGTTAGCGGGGCGATGGCATCGGACGATTTTCGCACCGTTAGCGGGGCGATGGCATCGGACGATTTTCGCACTGTTAGCGGGGCGATGGCATCGGACGATTTTCGCACTGTTAGCGGGGCGATGGCTTCGGACGATTTTCGCACTGTTAGCGGGGCGATGGCATCGGACGATTTTCGCACTGTTAGCGGGGCGATGGCATCGGCTGATTTTCGCACCGTTAGTGGGGCGATGGCATCGGCTGATTTTCGCACTGTTAGCGGGGCGATGGCATCGGCTGATTTTCGCACCGTTAGTGGGGCGATGGCATCGGCTGATTTTTGCACTGTTAGCGGGGCGATGGCATCGGACGATTTTCGCACCGTTAGTGGGGCGATGGCATCGGACGATTTTCGCACTGTTAGCGGGGCGATGGCATCGGACGATTTTCGCACCGTTAGCGGGGCGATGGCATCGGACGATTTTCGCACTGTTAGCGGGGCGATGGCATCGGACGATTTTCGCACTGTTAGTGGGGCGATGGCATCGGACGATTTTCGCACCGTTAGCGGGGCGATGGCATCGGCCGATTTTCGCACTGTTAGCGGGGCGATGGCATCGGCTGATTTTCGCACTGTTAGTGGGGCGATGGCATCGGCTGATTTTCGCACTGTTAGTGGGGCGATGGCATCGGCTGATTTTCGCACTGTTAGTGGGGCGATGGCATCGGCTGATTTTCGCACTGTTAGTGGGGCGATGGCCGATTTTCGCACTGTTAGCGGGGCGATGGCATCGGCTGATTTTCGCACTGTTAGCGGGGCGATGGCATCGGACGATTTTCGCACTGTTAGTGGGGCGATGGCATCGGACGATTTTCGCACTGTTAGTGGGGCGATGGCATCGGACGATTTTCGCACCGTTAGTGGGGCGATGGCATCGGACGATTTTCGCACTGTTAGCGGGGCGATGGCATCGGCTGATTTTCGCACTGTTAGCGGGGCGATGGCATCGGCCGATCTTCGCACTGTTAGTGGGGGCGATGGCATCGGACGATTTTCGCACCGTTAGCGGGGCGATGGCATCGGACGATTTTCGCACCGTTAGTGGGGCGATGGCATCGGACGATTTTCGCACCGTTAGCGGGGCGATGGCATCGGCTGATTTTTGCACTGTTAGCGGGGCGATGGCATCGGCTGATTTTCGCACTGTTAGCGGGGCGATGGCATCGGACGATTTTCGCACTGTTAGCGGGGCGATGGCATCGGACGATTTTCGCACTGTTAGCGGGGCGATGGCATCGGCTGATTTTCGCACAGTTCCTCTTTATTTCTTTTATCGGTCATGCTGGAAAATTTGCGAAAAATGGCCGATTTTCGCAATCACTGGAGGGAACAGAACGACCGATGTTTAGTTTTTCAGATGAAAAATTGTCCGATAAACGAACGCTCCATGGCCTGCATGAATCATTGGCATCCTCTATGCACCCCAAAATGCAGAAGCCAGCAAAGTGCCGGTCATACCGATGCGATATGCGAATTGAAATCGCATCTGATGAATGTCGGTGTCTTAACGTGCGATTTGCTGCAGTTCTTGTGTTACTTTCTCTGCCGTTTTGTTGCGATTTCACATACACAGAATATACTGGAAAGTCGCACGATGTGTGCGCAACTTCAGCGCAATTTCTGAAGACTTTATTGCTACTTGTGAAGATTTTTAGCGATTTCTTGCAATCTGCAGAGCGACTTTCCATTGTATTCTATGTACGCGAAAACTGCAGAAAAAGTCACGTAAGAACTACTTTAGAAATCGCACGGTAAGACGCCGACATTCACATTCATTAGATGCGATTTCTATTCCCAAATCGCACAGGTATGACCGACCACTAAATCACCAGTCACACCGCTGCGATTTAAAATCGTGCAGATTTGTGTGCAATTTCTGAAGACTTTATTGCTACTTGAGAAGATTTTCAACGGTTTCTTGCCATTTGCCGTGCGATTTCCATTGTATTCTATGTATGTGAAATCGCAACAAAACTGTAGAAAAAGTCACGCAAGAACTACTTTAGAAATTGCGCCGCAGCAAATCAGACACTGACATTCATTAGATGCGATTTCAATTCCTAAATCGCACCGCTATGACCGGCCACTAAATCACCAGTCACATCGTGCAATCTGTGTGCAATTTTGTGTGCGATTTCTGAAGACTTTATTGCTACTTGAGAAGATTTTCAACGATTTCTTGACTTTATTATGATTGTGAAGATTTTCAACGATTTCCTGCAATTTACGGTGCGATTTTCATTCTATTCTGAGTATGTGAAATCGCAACAAAACTGCAGAAAAAGCAATGCAAAAACGACTTTAGAAATGGCGCTGCAGCAAATCGCACGTTCAGACACCGACATTCAAATTCATTAAATGCAGTTTCAATGCCCAAATCGCTATGGTATGACCGGCCACTAAATCAGCACCCACACCGTTGCGATTTAAAATTGCGTGATTTGTGTGCAATTTCAGGTGCGATTTCTGAAGACTTTATTGCGACTTGTGAAGATTTTCAACGATTTCTTGCGTTTCTCCATTATATTCTATGTAGGTAAAATTGCAACAAAACTGCAGAAAAAGTCACACAAGAGCTACTTTAGAAATCGCACGTTAAGACGCCGACATTCACATTCATTAAATGCCATTTCAGGTGCAATTTCAATTTCCAAATCGCACCGGTATGACAGGCCACTAAATCACCACTCACGCTGCTGCGATTTAAAATCGTGCAATCTGTGTGCAATTTCAGGTGCGATTTCTGAAGACTTTATTATGATTGTGAAGATTTTCAACGATTTCTTGCAACCTGTAGTGCGATTTTCCCATGATCTTCTATGTACGTGAAATCGCAAAAAAACTGCAGAAAAGGTCACTCAAGAACTACTTTAGAAATCGCACCACAGCAAATCGCAAATGTTATAAGATGCCGACGCTCACATTCATTTTAGATGCGATTTCAGGTACGACTTCAATTATCAAATCGCACCGGTATATTGGGCACTTAACATCCTATTTGAAAGCTGTATGATTGAAGCTGACCCCTCTAGACCGCGCCCAGTAAACACCTACCCAAGTCTGCAACACCCAAACAGCCTCAGCATTCAAGAGTGTTTAGGGCCAGGGGTAGGCAACCTGCGGCTCGCTAGCTGTTGTGGAACTACATTTCCCATGAGGCATTGCAAAGATTACAAAACTGACAGTTACAGCTCTGACTTGCAGAGGCATGATGGAACTTGTAGTCCTGCGGCTCTCAGGTTGCCTACCCCTGGGTTAGGGTGTCGGCTCCTAGAGCCCGCCTCCGCTTCCACAAAAGTGTTAAAAAAGGTGAGACCTGTACCTACTGTATAAACCCTGTGAGCAAGCCCTTAGGGACGGAACGCGTCTGGGCGGAGTTTTTATATGTTGAGTGCAGATGGATTTCATGGAGTAAAACAATACGAAGAGCTCACAATGGAGTGCGACTTTTTAACCTAGTGCGTCTACATTGGCATGCGCAGTACTGGGGGGGGGTGGGGCTACGGCCGCACACTCACCATAAGCAGCAGCCCACGCCACAGGAACAAACGTCTTGCTTAGTCCTGAATCTTCCACCTGGGCGTCTGTGAGTGACGTGGCCTCTTCCTCCCCCACAATCACCTCCATGTACACTTCATCGGCTATCTCCGCACACCCTAAAGACAATAGAAACACAATTCTGAGCGATGAAACCCCTGAATCGTCGTATCATAAAACGCCGGGCGAAAAGGAAAGCATCTGCTCCGCCCACAGCAGCCAATCTGATCACAGCGTGAATATTCGAGGTGCTGGATCCGACCTATCGATAGGCTCCATGCACACTGGGGGGGTTTAATAACGCTGGTAACGTTGGCTGTGTAAAGTCGCAATAAAGATGTGCGGTTTTGCATTAGCGCTTAGCCGCGTTTCTCTGCGTTTGCTGAGTCCAGGGAACCTTAGGGTCCCTCTAGAGATAGCTAAGGGTTCTAAAGCCCACCCTTTAGATCAGGGTTTCTCAACCAGGAGTCCAGGGAACCTTAGGGTCCCTCTAGAGATAGCTAAGGGTTCTAAAGCCCACCCTTTAGATCAGGGTTTCTCAACCAGGAGTCCAGGGAACCTTAGGGTCCCTCTAGAGATAGTGCAGGGTTCCTTGAGAAATTTCTGCCTCTCAGATAAGTTCCCACTGACACCACTGATCTTTTTATCTATCTGTAAGGGGGAAATTCTTCTCAATGACCACAATGAGCATTCTCTCTTGGACAAGGTTCCGTCAAAACGGACCCAGTGTAAGCTCACTCTTTTTATCAGGGTTTCTGAACCAGGGGTCCAAGGAACTTTAGGGTTCCTCTAGAGCAGCGTTTTTCAACCACTGTGCCGCGGCACACTAGTGTGCCGTGAGATATTGTCTGGTGTGCCGTGGGAAAAATTGCAATTTCATCCGTAACATGTGGCCTCGGCTCACAAATAGACCAATCATTAGAACAGCAATGGGCAAACTACGGCCCGGCGGACCTTTTAATCCGGCCCGCGGAGTGTGATACTGTCAGGATGATCTGTCCCCCTCGACGTATCTGCGCATGTGCCGGAGATCGCCGATCGGCTGCTAATGCCTGAAACTGACACATGCGCAGATACGTCGAGGGGGACAGATCCTCATAGGAGACAGATTTTCATGCTACACCGGAACGGCGAGAGGAACGCGCGGAGCAAAGGTAAGTGAATTGACACAGGGGGGGCTTGGGGACTTAATATGGGGGATGAATTAATATGGGGGATGAATTACAATATGGGGGATGAATTACTATATGGGGGATGAATTACTATGGGGAATGAATTACTATAGGGGGGATGAATTACTATATGGGGGATGAATTACTATGGGGGATGAATTACTATGGGGGATGAATTACTATATGGGGATGAATTACTATGGGGGATGAATTACTATGGGGGATGAATTACTATATGGGGGATGAATTACTATGGGGGATGAATTACTATATGGGGGATGAATTACTATGGGGGATGAATTACTATATGGGGATGAATTACTATGGGGGATGAATTACTATATGGGGGATGAATTACTATATGGGGGATGAATTACTATGGGGGATGAATTACTATGGGGGATGAATTACTATATGGGGATGAATTACTATGGGGGATGAATTACTATATGGGGGATGAATTACTATGGGGGATGAATTACTATGGGGGATGAATTACTATGGGGGATGAATTACTATATGGGGGATGAATTACTATATGGGGGATGAATTACTATGGGGGATGAATTACTATATGGGGGATTAATTACTATGCTTACTATGGGGGAATATTACTATACTTACTATGGATGACACATACACATCATTCATCTACTCTTGGTCCGGCCCCCAGGTCCAATATATGAACCCTCAAGTCAAAAAGTTTTTCAATAAATTTTTTTAACATTTTCTAATGGTGGTGTGCCTCGTGATTTTTTTCATGAAAAAAGTGTGCCTTTGCACAAAAAAGGTTGAAAAACACTGCTCTATAGATAACTAAGGGTTCTAAAGTGCATCCTTTAGATCAGGGTTTCTGAACCAGGAGTCCAGGGAACCTTAGGGTTCCTCTAAAGATAGCTAAGGTTCTAAAGCGCATTCCTTTAGATCAGGGTTTCTCAACCAGGGGTCCAGGGAACCTTAGGGTTCCTCTAGAGATAGTGCAGGGTTCCTTGAGAAATTTCTGCCTCTCAGATAAGTTCCCACTGACACCACTGATCTTTTTATCTATCTGTAAGGGGGAAATTCTTCTCAATGACCACAATGAGTATTCTATCTTGGACAAGGTTCCGTCAAAACGGACCCAGTGTAAGCTCACTCTTTTTATCAGGGTTTCTGAACCAGGGGTCCAAGGAACGTTAGGGTTCCTCTAGAGATAACTAAGGGTTCTAAAGTGCATCCTTTAGATCAGGGTTTCTCAACCAGGGTTCTTCTAGAGATAGCGAAGGTTCTAAAGCGCATCCTTTAGATCAGGGTTTCTCAACCAGGGGTCCAGGGAACCTTAGGGTTCCTCTAGAGATAGCTAAGGTTCTAAAGCGCATCCTTTAGATCAGGGTTTCTCAACCAGGGTTCCAGGGAACCTTAGGGTTCCTCTAGAGATAGCTAAGGGTTCTAAAGCGCACCCTTTAGATCAGGGTTTCTCAACTAGGGTTCCTCTAGAGATAGCTAGGAGTTCCTTGAGCAATGAGCAATTTCTGCCTCTCAGATAAGTTCCCACTGACACCACTGATCTTTTATCTATCTGTAAGGGAGGAATTCTTCTCAATGACCACAACTGTAAGGAGCATTCTATCTTGGACAAGGTTCTGTCAAAACGGACCCAGTGTAAGCGCACCCTTTAGATCAGGGTTTCTCAACCAGGGTTCCTCTAGAGGTAGCTAAGGGTTCTAAAGCACACCCTTTAGATCAGGGTTTCTCAACCAAGAGTCCAAGGAACCTTAAGGTTCCTCTAGAGATAGCTAAGAGTTCTAAAGCACACCCTTTAGATCAGAGTTTCTCAACCAGGAGTCCAGGGAACCTTAGGGTTCCTCTAGAGATAGCGAAGGTTCTAAAGCGCATCCTTTAGATCAGGGTTTCTCAACCAGGGGTCCAGGGAACCTTAGGGTTCCTCTAGAAATAGCTAAGGGTTCTAAAGTACACCCTTTAGATCAGGGTTTCTCAACCAGGAGTCCAGGGAACCTTAGGGTTCCTCTAGAGATAGCTAGGGTTTCCTTGAGCAATTTCTGCCTCTCAGATAAGTTCCCACTGACACCACTGATCTTTTTATCTATCTGTAAGGGGCAATTCTTCTCAATGACGACAAGTGAAAGGAGCATTCTATCTTGGATAAGGTTCTGTCAAAACGGACCCAGTATAAGTGCACCCTTTAAATCAGGGTTTCTCAACCAGGGGTCTAGGGAACCTTAGGGTTCCTCTAGAGATAAGTGATGTCAGTGGGAACCTATCTGTAAGGGGGGAAATTCTTCTCAATGACCACAAGTGTAAGGAGCATTCTATCCTGGACAAGGTTCTGTCAAAACAGACCCAGTATAAGCGTACCCTTTATATCAGGGTTTCTCGACCAGGAGTCCAGGGAACCTTAGTGTTCTTCTAGAGATAGCTAAGGGTTCTCAAGCGCACCCTTTAGATCAGGGTTTCTCAACCAGAGTTCCTCTAGAGACAGCTAGGAGGTCCTTGAGCAATGAGCAATTTCTGCCTCTCAGATAAGTTCCCACTGACACCACTGATCTTTTTATCTATCTGCAAGGGGGGAATTTTTCTCAATGACCACAACTGTAAGGAGCATTCTATCTTGGACAAGGTTCTGTCAAAACGGACCCAGTGTAAGCACACCCTTTAGATCAGGATTTCTCAACCAAGGTTCCTCTAGAGATAGCTAAGGGTTCTCAAGCGCACCCTTTAGATCAGGGTTTCTCAACCAGGGGTCCAGGGAACCTTTGAGGTTCCTCTAGAGATAGCCAAGGGTTCCTTGAGCAATTTCTTCCTCTCAGATGAGTTCCCACTGACACCACTGATCTTTTTATCTATCTGTAAGGGGGAAATTCTTCTCAATGACCACAACTGTAAGGAGCATTCTTCCCACTGACTATCACACTAATGTATCATGACATTTTAAGCAGGGGTTCCCTGAGACTGGAACATTATTTCAAGGGTTCCTCTAGGTTGAGAAAGGCTGCTTTAGATCTTTGGTCAGGTGCTCTCTATGATGCCACAGCGACTCTCTTCCCGGCACAAATCAGAAAGGGACAGGATGATGACGGCCGCCATGGGCCCCGAAGAAGCTTTCCTCTTCTACTGACCCCTGAACTGTTAATTGTTACCAATATCGTCATCTTCCTGAGAGGAATCTTTGACGGCCATGTACACCATCTTCTCCCGCGGTACTCGTGCTAGTCCGCTCTGTTCCAGGACGCCGGCGACGGGATGTCCGTTCTGAAAATCGCTCTCCGTCACGATCTCTGTTCCCCCTGGACAGATACAAGATATAACAGAGATTACAGAAACATCGACCCCATGAAGATGTTCACAGACTGGAGCAGTGATGGGCCTTCCAAACAATGGCGAAATGTAAAGTGATAGTAAACCGCAGCTTGAGGAACATTGAAAAAAAAAACCCAAGTTGGAATGACGAAACACGTCAGGGTGAGGCTGTGGTGTTAGGAACCGGAAGTGATGCGGGAGCGCCATTTTGTGAGGTCTGGCGGTGGCGAGAGCCACTGCAAGGTAATGTCATGTGATGCATACTAGCACATCATGCAGGACTTCCCTTAAACCGAAGCCCTCCAGCGGCGTGCTGTCCCTGCAGCAGAGGCTTCCATCTTTACCCGGTCTTCCTTCCAGGGTTCGCGAGCTCCGGCCATCTGACTGGCCGAGCCGCGATGATGTCACTCCCATGCGTGCGTGCGGGAGTCTCGGGACACGTCACAGTGCTCTGCACGAACAGCACGGGTATGACATTCCTTCAGAGAGCAGGCACCGGCTGTCCAAAAGAGCGAATATCTCCTAAACGGCGCACATTTAGGAGATATTCATTTTTTTTTTCCCTACAGGAAAGCTTTATTGTAGGTAAAAGATAAAACAGCGGATTTACTTCTACTTCCAAAGTGGGGGGGTCAGATTATTTCGAAAACTGTCCCAATGTAGAATTCAGCCCCAACATCGGACACCGCACTGTCCATGGTTTTCAAGGACAACTACCTACCTTGTCACTGTAGTCATTTCAGGCTGGTTTACTTTCAGCAGTTTCACGCCTTCCCTCCCAAATCACCCCCCCCCATGGAAGACAAATATATTTGAAATGCTACAATTTTGGCCATATTGAATATATTTCAATATATATATATTTTTTTTATATATACACACACACACACACACACACATATATACCGTATTTGCCGGCGTATAAGACGACCCCCCTACTTTTCCTGCTAAAATGTAGTGTTTGGGCTATACTCGCCGTATAAGACTACCCCTCTTCCAATGCACACCAGTGGGAGGAATAGTGCCCCATCATTGGTGTCAGTGGGAGGAATAGTGCCCCATCATTGGTGTCAGTGGGAGGAATAGTGCCCCATCATTGGTATCAGTGGGGGGAATAGTGTCCCATCATTGATGTCAGTGGGAGGAATAGTGCCCCATCATTGGTGTCAGTGGAAGGAATAGTGCCCCATCATTGGTGTCAGTGGGAGGAATAGTGCCCCATCATTGGTGTCAGTGGGAGGAATAGTGCCCCATCATTGATGTCAGTGGGAGGAATAGTGCCCCATCATTGATGTCAGTGGGAGGAATAGTGCCCCATCATTGATGTCAGTGGGAGGAATAGTGCCCCATCATTGGTGTCAGTGGGAGGAATAGTGCCCCATCATTGATGTCAGTGGGAGGAATAGTGCCCCATCATTGGTGTCAGTGGGAGGAATAGTGCCCCATCATTGATGTCAGTGGGAGGAATAGTGCCCCATCATTGGTATCAGTGGGGGGAATAGTGCCCCATCATTGGTGTCAGTGGGAGGAATAGTGCCCCATCATTGGTGTCAGTGGGGGGAATAGTGCCCCATCATTGGTGTCAGTGGGAGGAATAGTGCCCCATCATTGATGTCAGTGGGAGGAATAGTGCCCCATCATTGATGTCAGTGGGAGGAATAGTGCCCCATCATTGGTATCAGTGGGGGGAATAGTGCCCCATCATTGGTGTCAGTGGGAGGAATAGTGCCCCATCATTGGTGTCAGTGGGGGGAATAGTGCCCCATCATTGGTGTCAGTGGGAGGAATAGTGCCCCATCATTGGTATCAGTGGGGGGAATAGTGCCCCATCATTGATGTCAGTGGGAGGAATAGTGCCCCATCATTGGTGTCAGTGGGAGGAATAGTGCCCCATCATTGGTGTCAGTGGGAGGAATAGTGCCCCATCATTGATGTCAGTGGGAGGAATAGTGCCCCATCATTGGTATCAGTGGGGGGAATAGTGCCCCATCATTGGTGTCAGTGGGAGGAATAGTGCCCCATCATTGGTGTCAGTGGGGGGAATAGTGCCCCATCATTGGTGTCAGTGGGAGGAATAGTGCCCCATCATTGGTATCAGTGGGGGGAATAGTGCCCCATCATTGATGTCAGTGGGAGGAATAGTGCCCCATCATTGGTGTCAGTGGGAGGAATAGTGCCCCATCATTGGTATCAGTGGGGGGAATAGTGCCCCATCATTGATGTCAGTGGGAGGAATAGTGCCCCATCATTGGTGTCAGTGGGGGGAATAGTGCCCCATCATTGGTGTCAGTGGCAGGAATAATGCCCCATCATTGGTATCAGTGGCAGGAATGGTGCCCCATCATTGGTATCAGTGGCAGGAATAGTGCCCCATCATTGGTGTCAGTGGGAGGAATAGTGCCCCATCATTGGTGTCAGTGGGAGGAATAGTGCCCCATCATTGATGTCAGTGGGGGGTGGAATAGTGCCCCATCGTTGGTGTCAGTGGGGGGGGGGGAATAGTGCCCCTTCATTGGTGTCAGTGGGGGGGAGGAATAGTGCCCCATCGTTGGTGTCAGTGGGAGGAATAGTGCCCCATCATTGGTATCAGTGACACCAATGATGGGGCACTATTCCTCCCACTGAGACTTGCTGACCCTGTTCTCGTATGGTGCTGCTGCAGCCAGCATATGTGGTTGCAGCAGCACCTCTACACAGAACACTTACCTGCTGCTCCGGCACTCAATTTTCACGGGGCCGCTCGGCTCCGCCCCCTCGCCGGTGATTGGCCGCCTGTGTGCCTTTCCTGAGCTACAGTTCTGGCGGCCAATCACCGGTGAGGAGGCGGAGCCGAGCAGCCGCACGAACATCCAGTGGCCGAACTGAAGGAGACGCCGCGCTTCCTGGACCGGATCGTCGTGGGACTGGATCCAGGTAAGAGACATCAGCCCCTGCAAACCCCTGTACTTAATGCCGCAGCCCCCCTAAACATGTGTACCGGCGTATAAGACGACCCCCGACTTTTGAGAAGATTTTCAAGGGTCAAAAAGTCGTCTTATACGCCGGCAAATACGGTATATATATACATATTTTTTTTTTTTTTTCTTTATATACACACACACACATATATATATATATATATATATATATATATATATATATATATATGTGTGTGTGTGTATAAAAAATATATATATATATATATATATATATATATATATATATATATATATTTTGTAATAAAAATGCATTTCACCAAACAGTATTTATCTATCTATCTATCTATATATATATATATATATATATATATATATATATTGATTACGGCCAAAATTGAAGCATTTCAAATATATGTCAGTGTATTTGGGAAGAAGATTTTTAAAATATATTTCAATTATATTTTTCTTCCATGTGGGCCAGCACTCCTTTACAGGGGTGTGGACATTTTTGAAAAAAAAAAAACAAAACCAAAAAAAAATACTTGTTCAGGGACTAAATCGATGTCCCAATCTACTTGCCCTTCATTGGCCAATCAGTGATCACATGATCGGGACCTCACACAGAGGTCCCGTACAGCGACACAGCGGGCAACGGTCTGTGGTGTCGCGCGCTCCCAGGGAGCGCGCACAGGCAGGGAAGCGGGAGGACGTTTATGAACGGCCACCCGATCCTGCACTGCTCCCGCCCGGCCGTTTATGTACATGGGCCGGATGGGAAGTGGTTAAAGAAGTCTATCCTGCTTCCACCTAGTAAACCGCCATTTATTCCCAGGGAGCGCGCACAGTCCAAGATGGCAGACGCCATTTATAAACGGCAACCCGCCCCTGCACTGCCACCGTCCGGCCGTTTCTTTACATGGGCTGGACGGGAAGTGGTTAAAAACACGCTTCTAAACGCACACACTCATAAACGCGATATGCAAACGCGACTAAACAGGCGTATTTTTAACCTGCATTTTCCAGCAGTCAGTTTCCATCGTTCAGAAGTGTCCCGGGTACATGGAGCCTAAATGTGCTGAGAACCCTGGAAGGTGTCACTCACCTATTTCCACATCATCGTCCGCTTCTGCTTTGAATATGTAAACTTTAATCACCTCCGAACCAAACCCGTCTTCCTTACACCCGTCCCCATGGGACACCTCCGTGCTGATTTTTATCGGGGTGCTGCCGATCCGTTCCAACCGGTCCCCGACATCGTCTACTAAATGAAGGAAAAAACATTTTCGTCTTGTTATAATATAAAACACATAAGTAGCCATTCCAACCTTCACCTACATATGTACACATACTGTATTCTTCACTATTGTAACTCCCTCATTGGCCGACCTCATCGCAGGCTATCCCCTCTTCAGTCTATCATGAATGCAATCCCTCCACTGGCCTCCACTCAGTGTCCTCCACCCCTCTCTGCCAATCCCTCCATTGGCCCCCACTCAGTGTCCTCCATCCCTCTCTGCCAATCCCCCCATTGGCCCCCACTCAGTGTCCTCCATCCCTCTCTGCCAATCCCTCCATTGGCCCCCACTCAGTGTCCTCCACCCCTCTCTGCCAATCCCTCCATTGGCCTCCACTCAGTGTCCTCCACCCCTCTCTGCCAATCCCTCCATTGGCCCCCACTCAGTGTCCTCCATCCCTCTCTGCCAATCCCTCCATTGGCCCCCACTCAGTGTCCTCCACCCCTCTCTGCCAATCCCTCCATTGGCCCCCACTCAGTGTCCTCCATCCCTCTCTGCCAATCCCTCCATTGGCCCCCACTCAGTGTCCTCCATCCCTCTCTGCCAATCCCTCCATTGGCCCCCACTCAGTGTCCTCCACCCCTCTCTGCCAATCCCTCCATTGGCCCCCACTCAGTGTCCTCCACCCCTCTCTGCCAATCCCTCCATTGGCCCCCACTCAGTGTCCTCCACCCTTCTCTGCCAATCCCTCCATTGGCCCCCACTCAGTTTCCTCCACCCCTCTGCCAATCCCTCCACTGACCTCCACCCCTCTCTGCCAATCCCTCCACTGGTCTCCATTCAGTGTCCTCCACCCCTCTCTGCCAATCCCTCCACTGGCCTCCATTCAGCATCCTCCACACCTCTCTGCCAATCTCTCCACTAGTCTCCATTCAGTGTCCTCCACCCCTCTCTGCCAATCCCTCCACTGGTCTCCATTCAGTGTCCTCCATCCCTCTCTGCCAATCCCTCCACTGGCCTCCACCCCTCGCTGCCAATCCCTTCACTGGCCTCCATTCACCCCTATAAAAATATCAGGAAAGACCGACTAGAACAGCTGAACTTTAAATGATGGCGGGTGTGTACTGACTCCTATTTAACATGATTGTGAATGCGATTGCTTCATTCTGCACACAGCGACATCCCCAGATATACGAGGGCGTGCACACTTATGCAACCGCATTATTTTAGTTTGTGGGGTGATGTGAAGAGGGCTGTGCGCAGGAGATGTCCTCGCCATCTGACAGATTCGGAGTGTTTTTGCAAGGAACAGCGGGCAAATATTCCCGAATCAAGATGTGCCGTGCTGATAGACTCCTCCCCAAAAAGTCTGAGTGCCGGAATCACATCAAAAGGGTTAGTGTAAGGGCGTGCACATTTATGCAACCAGATTAATTTCATTTTTTATGTTTACTTCCCCCACCTAAAAGATTTCAGTTTGTTTTTTCAACTGAGTTGTACAGTTTATAGGTCACATAAAAGGTAGGAAAAGTCCTGAAATGATTTTTCTTTATCTCATTTTTCTACATCACAGAAACTTGACATTTTAACAGGGGCGTGAAGACTTTTTATATCCACTGGACATAACATTTTTGGGTGTAATACCACTTTAGCCTTCACCTATAAATGAACGCATATTACGATTTGAAGTAAATGGCAGCACAACCATCAACTACTCCAAAGGCGCATCAAAACATATAACTTTTGCTGTAAAAGACCAATGGAAAGTTTAGTTTAACTACTTCCCGTCCAGCCCATGTATATAAACGGCCGGATGGTGGTAGTGCAGGGGTGGGTTGCCGTTCATAAACGGCCCCCGCCATTTTAGATTGTGCGCACTCCCACAAGGACTGAAATCCTGCAGTGCCCGCAAGGTCCCTCTGCTCAAGAAAGCACATGTCCAGCCCGTCTGAAGTCTGCCACTGAACATCTGAATGATGCAGAGGAGGACTGGTGGGAAGTGTTGTGGTCAGAGGAGACCAAAATCCAGCTCTTTGGCATCAACTCAACTCGCTGTGTTTGGAGGAGGAGGAATGCTGCCTATGACCCCAAGAACACCATCCCAACTGTGAAACATGGTGGTGGAAACATTCTGCTTTGGGGGTGTTTTTCTGCTAAGGGGACAGGACAACTGCACCGCATCAAAGGGACGATGGACGGGGCAATGTACCCTCAAATCTTGGGTGAGAACCTTCTTCCCTCAGTCAGGGCATTGAAAATGGGTGGTGGATGGGTGTTCCAGCATGACAATGACCCAAAACACACGGCCAAGGCAACAAAGGAGCGGCTCAAGAAGAAGCACATTAAGGTCCTGGAGTGGCCTAGCCAGTCTCCAGACCTTCATCCGATGGAAAATCTGTGGAGGGAGCTGAAAGTTCGAGTTGCCAAACATCAGCCACCAAACCTTAATGACTTGGAGAGGATCTGCCAAGAGGAGTGGGCCAAAATCCCTCCTGAGATGTGTGCGAACCTGGGGGCCAACTCCAGGAAACGTCTGACCTCTGTGATTGCCAACAAGGGATTGGCCACCAAGTACTAAGTCATGTTTTGTGAAGGGGATCAAATCCTTCTTTCCCTCATGAACACGCAGATCAGTCATCATTTGTTAGACGCATTTCTGCTGAATTTGTTGTTGTATTCTGTCTCTCAGTGTTACACCGAACATTCCATTGTTAGACCGATCATTTCTGTGTGAGGGGCGAACATTCCATTGTTAGACCGATCATTTCTGTGTGAGGGGCGAACATTCCATTGTTAGACCGATCATTTCTGTGTGAGGGGCGAACATTCCATTGTTAGACCGATCATTTCTGTGTGAGGGGCGAACATTCCATTGTTAGACCGATCATTTCTGTGTGAGGGGCGAACATTCACCATCAGCCGGGGAGCAAATACGCATTTCCTTTACTGTACACCTGTGGCCATGCAGGGGATTGGAACACCTGAATCACATGATATGGAGGGGATTGGAACACCTGAATCACATGATATGGAGGGGATTGGAACACCTGAATCACATGATTGGGAGGGGATTGGAACACCTGAATCACATGATTGGGAGGGGATTGGAACACCTGAATCACATGATTGGGAGGGGATTGGAACACCTGAATCACATGATTGGGAGGGGATTGGAACACCTGAATCACATGATTGGGAGGGGATTGGAACACCTGAATCACGATTGGGAGGGGATTGGAAAACCTGAATCACATGATTGGGAGGGGACTGGATCACCTGAATCACATGATTGGGAGGGGACTGGAACACCTGAATCACATGATTGGGAGGGGACTGGAGCACCTGAATCACATGATTGGGAGGGGACTGGAGCACCTGAATCACATGATTGGGAGGGGATTGGAGCACCTGAATCACATGATTGGGAGGGGATTGGAACACCTGAATCACATGATTGGGAGGGGACTGGAACACCTGAATCACATGATTGGGAGGGGATTGGAGCACCTGAATCACATGATTGGGAGGGGATTGGAGCACCTGAATCAGCTGATTGGGAGGGCGGGGCCGATACTTTTGGTAATAGAAATGTTGAATGCGTATAAGTAACACCTGACTCTGTTTTGCTCTGATTTTTGCAGATATAAGAGGTAATTATTTAACAACAAATCGAATTTCTGAAGTTTGACTTACATGATATCATTAGGTAATCCTCGGAAGCCCCCTTTAAATCATCCTCTTCCTCCTCAGTTTTGACGCTCACCGAGGAGCCGGAAGGCGCCTGGATAATGGCGTCCGAAGTACAGCTTGCCACCAAAACCTCCTGTGAGACCAGAGTGGGCGAATGAGACCCACACAAGCCATCCCGTACCACGTGCGCCAGCTGACCATCGCCGTCATCGACCAGGTCAGCGACAAACACTTGGTCGGGGATGGCGACGGTTTCGGTGATGATGTCAGACTCCAGGACGTTATGGCTGCCGTCCAACTCCTCCTCGATGGCCACGTCCGTCTCCAGGACCGCCTCCGGAACGATGACATTCTCTGTGACGATGTCGGCCTCGGTGATGATATCTGGACCTTGGACCACCTCGTCCGATATCTCCTCGTGCTCCAGCGTGATGTCGTCATCCGTGATGACGTCGGAAACTAAGACGCCTTGCGGGACTGAGACGACGATGTGGTCGCCATCGATGTGGGCGGTGCCAGCCAATCCAGCCACTGTGGAGAAACACAAAAATGATACAAAACAATAACTATACCACCACTGATTATGGCGAGTTCCCATTGATGTGGAGACCTCAGATACGGTCTCCACTGAGCTTCTGTCTCATTATTCCTCATCACGAAGCATTGCCCCTCCTACTTATTCTCCTAAATTGGTTTTACTTCAGCAACTTCCCTTCAGCGACTTTCCCTATACGTGATTTTGCATTTCCAGGTAGGGGGTGCACCTACCTAGAGTCCCCCCTGTGTGTCATGTGATCTCGGTATACATCCAGCTGTTCTGTGAAGCCCTCAGAGGTTTGTTAGAGAACATTAGTGAACAAACAGCATCATGAAGGCCGAGGAAAACACCAGACCGGTCAGGGATAAAATTGTGGAGAAAAGTGTAAAGCAGGGTTAGGTTATAAAAAAATCTGCCAAGCTTTGCCCATCTCACAGAGCTCTGTGTTCAATCCATCATCCGAAAATAGGAAGAGTACGGCACAACTGCCAACCTACCAGGACAAGGCCGTCCACCTAAACCGACCGGCCGGGCAAAGAGGGCATTCATCAAAAAGCAGCCAAGAGGCTCATGGGAACGCTGGAGGAGCTGCAGAGATCACAGCTCAGGGGGGAGAATCTGTCCTCAGGACAACTATTAGTCGTCACTCCACAAATCCGGCCTTCATTAGAAGAGTGACAAGAAGGGAGCCATTTTTTTTCGAGGAAAGCCATAAGAAGTCCTGAGAAGCCATGTGGGGGACACAGCAATCATGTGGAAGAAGGGGCTCCGGTCAGAGGAGACCGACATGGGACTTTATGCGTGGGGGAAACTAACACCACCCATCACTGACTGGGAACCTAACACCACCCATCACTGACTGGGAACCTAACACCACCCATCACTGACTGGGAACCTAACACCACCCATCACTGACTGGGAACCTAACCCCGCCCATCATTGACTCGGATTACAAAGTGTTTCTTTCACTTGAGCCGTGCAGTTACAGGAGTCCAGCGTGGTCCAGTGTAGGGATGTAGGTTCCATACCTGTGGGATCCCCATGGCTTGCAAATCGCTGGAACAGGCAGCACTACTACACCGCTACTACAGTGATCTCCAAAAGCTTCAGAGTCTCGTGCTGAGCGGCTGCTTTGTGCACACCGGATGTCGCTCACTTGCCCTGGCATCATTCACCATTCATTTTCTCAATAAACGCCAAGTGTTCTCTGATTGGAGGAGGGGGAGAATGTGACATCACCGGCCCAACTCTCCACCTCATTCAATTTAGAGAATGCTTTGCATACAGAGAAAATGTCACGTGTCCTGTGAATGCACCGGGGCTGAGCAGGCAAACTCCTGTGTTCAGTTCAGAGCGGCTGCTCAACGCAGGACGAAGAAGCTGGCAGTGTAGTAGTGCTGTAGTATTGGTGTAGTAGTGCTGTAGTCGCAGTGTAGTACTGTAGTAGCGGTGCAGTAGTGCTGTAGTACCTTAGTAGCGATGCAGTAGTGGTGTAGTAGCAGTGTAGTATTGTAGTAGTGGTGCAGTAGTGTAGTAGCGGTGTAGCAGTGTTGTAGCAATGTAGTACTGTAGTAGCGCTGTAGTACCTTAGTAGCAGTGTAGTAATGGTGCAGTAGAGCTTTTGTACCTTAGTAGTGGTGTAGTAGTGCTAGAGTAGCAGTGTAGTGGTGCAGTAGTACTGTAGTACCTCAGTAGCGGTGTAGTAGTGCTGTAGTAGCGGTGTAGTAGTGCTGTAGTAGCAGTGTAGTGGTACTGTAGTACCTCAGTAGCAGTGCAGTAGTGGTGTAGTAGCAGTGTAGTGGTGTAGTAGCAGTGTAGTACCTCAGTAGCAGTGCAGTAGTGGTGTAGTAGCAGTGTAGTACCTCAGTAGCAGTGCAGTAGTGGTGTAGTAGCAGTGTAGTACCTCAGTAGCAGTGCAGTAGTGGTGTAGTAGCAGTGTAGTACCTCAGTAGCAGTGCAGTAGTGGTGTAGTAGCAGTGTAGTACCTCAGTAGCAGTGCAGTAGTGGTGTAGTAGCAGTGTAGTACCTCAGTAGCAGTGCAGTAGTGGTGTAGTACCTCAGTAGCAGTGCAGTAGTGGTGTAGTAGCAGTGTAGTACCTCAGTAGCAGTGCAGTAGCGGTGTAGTAGTGCTGTAGTAGTGCTGTAGTGGTGTAGTAGTGCTGTAGTACCTTAGTAGCGGTGTAGTAGTGCTGTAGTAGTGCTGTAGTGGTGTAGTAGTGCTGTAGTACCTTAGTAGCGGTGTAGTAGTGCTGTAGTGGTGTAGTAGTGCTGTAGTACCTTAGTAGCGGTGTAGTAATGGTGCAGTAGAGCTTTTGTACCTTAGTAGTGGTGTAGTAGTGCTAGAGTAGCAGTGTAGTGGTGCAGTAGTACTGTAGTACCTCAGTAGCGGTGTAGTAGTGCTGTAGTAGCGGTGTAGTAGTGCTGTAGTAGCAGTGTAGTAGTACTGTAGTACCTCAGTAGCAGTGCAGTAGTGGTGTAGTAGCAGTGTAGTGGTGTAGTAGCAGTGTAGTACCTCAGTAGCAGTGCAGTAGTGGTGTAGTAGCAGTGTAGTGGTGTAGTAGTACTGTAGTACCTCAGTAGCAGTGCAGTAGTGGTGTAGTAGCAGTGTAGTACCTCAGTAGCAGTGTAGTACCTTAGTAGCGGTGTAGTAGTGCTGTAATAGTGATGCTACTACAGGTCTGCCCAGGGATTTGAGGGACCCCACAGGTATGGCACATGTATACTTCCGTCGGTCCAGGGTGGACCTATAACTGGCTGGCCTGGAGTTGGGTCTGGAATCTCCATCATCCTGCTAGACGTGGGAAGTCAGTTCTGAGTGGAGGAATCGCCTCATTCCTGGCGTGTTGTCAGTTTTACATGTTCTGTGATGAGAGGCGTCTTACCGAAGTCCTGCATGATCATAGCGTGGGGAATGTTGGGGTCCCGTGTCTGCAGGTCCACGCCTGCCCCGCCGGCATCCATGGTGTGTCCAAGTCATTTACAGAACCTAGAAGGGAAGAGACGGACCAATGATTGAGCTGCACAACATTAGGGTCACAAAGTGGGGGGGCTTGGGGGCGGGACTTCACCTCCTTATCCTCAGCAGCAATCAGTCAGTAATAAGGAATCAATGAATCATGATCATCGATCAATGAACTGAATGGTGGAGGGCAGACTGTGATACTCATCGGTTATTGATCGAGGATTAACACTTTGCCACCCATGTAACGCAAACAGACTGAAAAAGAGGGTGGCCCCCCGGGCATTGTCCCCCCTTCCTGCCCACCGGGCACTGTCCCCCCTTCCTGCCTACCGGGCACTTCTACCCCCTTCCTGCCCACCGGGCACTTCTACCCCCTTCCTGCCTACAGGACACTTCTACCCCCTTCCTGCCTACCGGGCACTTCTACCCCCTTCCTGCCTACCGGACACTTCTACCCCCTTCCTGCCTACCGGACACTTCTACCCCCTTCCTGCCTACCGGACACTTCTACCCCCTTCCTGCCTACCGGACACTTCTACCCCCTTCCTGCCTACCGGGCACTTCTACCCCCTTCCTGCCTACCGGACACTTCTACCCCCTTCCTGCCTACCGGACACTTCTACCCCCTTCCTGCCTACCGGGCACTTCTACCCCCTTCCTGCCTACAGGGCACTTCTACCCCCTTCCTGCCTACCGGACACTTCTACCCCCTTCCTGCCTACCGGGCACTTCTACCCCCTTCCTGCCTACAGGACACTTCTACCCCCTTCCTGCCTACCGGACACTTCTACCCCCTTCCTGCCTACCGGGCACTTCTACCCCCTTCCTGCCTACAGGGCACTTCTACCCCCTTCCTGCCTACAGGGCACTTCTACCCCCTTCCTGCCTACAGGGCACTTCTACCCCCTTCCTGCCTACAGGGCACTTCTACCCCCTTCCTGCCTACAGGGCACTTCTACCCCCTTCCTGCCTATCGGACACTTCTACCCCCTTCCTGCCTACAGGGCACTTCTACCCCCTTCCTGCCTACAGGGCACAGGGTGCGGGGAGGAGAGGTTCTGGGAGGATGTCCATGGATGCCCTCTCAGAATTAGCCGACCGCACTGGAGCCGCATGCCACACATGTGCCTCCAGGGGCAGCCGGGATTACCCTGCTGAGAGCGCGGTCCCTGGACACTGACCACACTGTGCGCTGCAAGGCAGCTCGGTTACTGAGCGATCAATGTGTGCTGGGAGTGACGGCCATCGGAGGAACATAGAACCAGATATGCCGAATAGGAAACCAAGGAAGGAGGAATTCGGTCTGATAGAGGAGGACAGACAATCAGCAATACTACGAATCCAAATTCAGACAGAAAACAAATGCAGAATGCAGCAGGACCGCCTTCTGAAAGCCTAGAGGCTGCTGCAACTGCCACTTCTCAGGAGCTACAAACTGCCACCCATGGGAAAGAGGCTGATCTCCCGTCTGATCGATGTTTATAAACAATGTTACTTTGTATCTCTCTATCTCCCGTCTGATCAATGTTTATAAACAATGTTACTTTGTATCTCTCTATCTGTCTAATCAGACGGGAGATAGAGAGATACAAAGTAACATTGTTTATAAACATCGATCAGACGGGAGATAGAGAGATACAAAGTAACATTGTTTATAAACATCGACCAGACGGGAGATAGAGAGATACAAAGTAACATTGTTTATAAACATCGATCAGACGGGAGATAGATACAAAGTAACATTGTTTATAAACATTGATCAGACGGGAGATAGAGAGATACAAAGTAACATTGTTTATAAACATCGATCAGACGGGAGATGGAGAGATACAAAGTAACATTGTTTATAAACATCGATCAGACGGGAGATAGAGAGATACAAAGTAACATTGTTTATAAACATTGATCAGACGGGAGATAGAGAGATACAAAGTAACATTGTTTATAAACATCGATCAGATGGGAGATAGAGAGATACAAAGTAACATTGTTTATAAACATCGATCAGATGGGAGATAGAGAGATACAAAGTAACATTGTTTATAAACATCGATCAGACGGGAGATAGAGATACAAAGTAACATTGTTGTTAAACATCGATCAGACGGGAGAGATACAATGTAACATTGTTTATAAACATCGATCAGACGGGAGAGATACAGTGTAACATTGTTTATAAACATTGTTCAGAAGAGAAATGTTTGTTTATAAACAATAGAACTATTAGGGTACTGATTGGCAATAATGATTATTGATAACTCTAACAGGTATAATCAATAATAGATTGTTGATAGTTGGGTGGCAGATGAGAAGATGCGTGTGATCAGGTGACCAGATACTGATAACTGATTGGTGGAGGACTATTGACAAGAGAGGTATTGGGGGAAGGGAAGATTATTGGGATTATAGGTACCGGTATTGATCGGCGAGGGGACGGCAGATGAAATCTATAAGAACTGACTGGATATCAATAGGTGTTTATTGATAAAGAAATCCAGGTGGGTGATTAATGAGAACATGTGATCAATGAACTCAGAGTATTGATAAGTGAATGAGGAGGTGATAATAGAAGATATGGGGGGATGGCTGCTTATTGATCACTGATCAGAGGGGGCGGTACATTGATAAGTGCTGCAAATCATTACATACAGGTGGCAGTGGATGGTC
>NW_028321086.1:0-33249 GCF_062004578.1 Staurois parvus
AATATAGAGTCCACCCCCCTCCTTCCCCCCGGCCATTAATATAGAGTCCCCACTCTTACCCCATGGCCGTTATTATAGAGTCCACCCCCCTCCTTCCCCCCCGGCCATTAATATAGAGCCCCACTCTTACCCCATGGCCGTTAACACGGAGTTGCCCCCCCCCCAACATGAGTATTAATATGGAGGTCCCCCCCCATGGCCAGTAATATCAAGTTGCCCCCTCTCTGCATGGCCATTAATATTGAGTAGCCTCCCTCCCCTTCCATGGCCAACAAAATAAGCTGCCCTATTTGTGATTATACCCTCCTCCACTCTTCTGGGAAGGCTTTCTGTGCTCTGTGAATGACACTTGAGTTGGACACCCCATGCTAAAACCTTTGTGGAAAATATGGAGTTGCCCCCCTCCCTCCCTTTATGGCCATTCATGTGAAGTTGCCCACTTTGTGGCTATACCATCTTCCACTTCTCTGGGAAGACTTTCAACAAGATGTTTGAGGGATGTCTGTGCCCATTTGTGAGGTCTGGTACTGATGTTGGATGAGAAGACCTGGGCTTGCATGTTAAACCACACGTTGGGCACCAAAATAAAAAGATTTATTTTTTGGGGGAGCTTGCAGTCAGCATTCAGATTCATCCCAAAGGTGTTCGGTAGGGTTGAGGCCAGGGCTCTGTGCAGGACACTCTATTATGATCTCAAACCTACTGAACACCTTTGGGATGAGAAAATCTCATACCAAACATGTTCTGTAGGATTAAGGGCAGGTACTGATATTGGATGAGAAGACCTTATAACAAAGGTCTTCCAATAGTAGGGTTGAGGTCAGGGCTCTGTACAGGACACTGGAGTTCCTCCACACCAAACTGGTCATCCATGTCTTTATGGAGCTGGCTTTGTACACGGGGGGGGGGGGGGGGGGGGGGGGGGGGGGGGGGGAGTCATGGTGGAACAGAAAAGGGTCTTCACCAAGCTGGTCACCCATGTCTTTATGGAGCTGGCTTTGTACACCGGGGACAGTCATGGAGGGACAGAAAAGGGTCTTCACCAAACTGGTCATCCATGTCTTTATGGAGCTGGCTTTGTACACGGGGGACAGTCATGGGGGGACAGAAAAGGGTCTTCACCAAGCTGGTCATCCATGTCTTTATGGAGCTGGCTTGTACACGGGGGACAGTCATGGGGGACAGAAAGGGTCTTTACCAAACTGGTCCTCCATGTCTTTATGGAGCTGGCTTTGTACACGGGGGACAGTCATGGGGGACAGAAAAGGGTCTTCACCAAACTGGTCATCCATGTCTTTATGGAGCTGGCTTTGTACACGGGGGACAGTCATGGAGGGACAGAAAAGAGTCTTCACCAAACTGTTACCACAAGGCTGGAGGAGCACAATTGTCTCCAAAGTCTTTGTATGATGGAGGATCACTAGGACCCTTCACTGGAGACACCTGACCTCCATCAATGGGAGGGGAACACATACATTTGACCAGACAGGTATGTGCGATGGTCGGGTGCTCACATACTATTGGCCGTATATTGTCTATATACACATGGAATTCCTATGTTCCTTTACAGACTGCAATAGAAGACAATCAGAGGAGTTTGCTGAGCAGAGTTCCTTTCTCCTCCCTCCCTCACACCTTCACTCAGTTGTACAATAGTTTGGTTGATGTTCCGGGTCACTCTCTACGCTCCTCCCGGGTCCCGGACCTTTGTCTGTCTATTCACCTCCATTCACATACCATGACTACAAAATGCAAAAGGTTCATCCCGGGTTTGTTAGCTTTGGTATCGGCAAGTTTCAGCAGAGATGACACACGAAAACCGGCCGCATTCCCAGCATATCCACCCTGTGAAAACACAACACAGACAGCTAGAACAAGCAGGAGGACGGCACATGGAGGGCAGTACATGGAGGGCAGTACATGGAGGGCAGTACATGGAGGGCAGTACATGGAGGGCAGTACATGGAGGGCAGTACATGGAGGGCAGTACATGGAGGGCAGTACATGGAGGGCAGTACATGGAGGGCAATACATGGAGGACAGTACATGGAGGAGAGCACATGGAGGAGAGCACATGGAGGGCAGCACATGGAGGGCAGCACATGGAGGGCAGCACATGGAGGGCAGCACATGGAGGGCAGCACATGGAGGGCAGCACATGGAGGGCAGCACATGGAGGATATTTACTAAGCTATGTCAGTAAATGTGAACGATCTTCACTCCTTTGGTAAATCAGACCCCTTTATGCAGAGGAGCTTCCAATGTAAAAGTAAAGTGGACCTGTCACCACCTATGTGTGTCAGTGAAGTGTGTGTGGAGGGGGGGAGGGGTAATGTGGTGATAATATGGAGTATATAATAATGAACATACTGAACACTCAATGTGACTCTCACACAACACGTATGTACAGTATATATACATTGTATACAGGTTACAACAGCGAAGGACGGTCTGATGGATAGAACTTGGAGGAATGATCGGACGTCAGACTTACGGCGTTCATGAAGTTTCCGGCTTTCAGCACCAACTTCAGGATGAAATGTAATTCTGAGCAATGCAGCAATTCTGTGGAGACATCGGAAATAAAATCATTTCTGTTCAGGTTACATTGTGACGTCTGTGGATTCATCATCATCACCACCACCATCATCACCACCACCACCACCACCACCACCACCACCACCACCACCACCCCCACCATCACCACCAACATCATTACCACCACCACCATCACCATCACCATCACCACCACCATCACCACCATCACCATCACCATCACCACCACCTTCCCTGGAAAGGATCCCATTGATATCTGGACTGCAGAGTTTATGGCCCTTTAATTGTCTTCTGTTCCTGAGAGGTGATGACCTCCGAGCCATAAAACAGCATGGGCCTTCTGTATTTCTGAGAACACCCTGATTCTGGAATGCGCTGATTTGCATGGCCCCACCCACTATCCTGTACTGAGGCATGACCTCCTGATTTTTGGGATGTGATGGATGGTGAGATGTGTGGATACATCCTGGTTTAGGAGGCTCTAATGTGCTTGGTGGTGACTCAGTGGAGGCTTTCTGGTTCCTTTTGGCCCATCTCTCCATCACCTATCCGGTTTACTTTGTATTTTTCTTGTGAATGGACATTTCTATGTTTTCTATATTTGTGGTATGATCCCGGATGTGAGATCTGTGGGGGTACTGAAGCTCCTAAGTTAGTGGCACCTCAAGATTAACCTAATGACCTCACGTTTGTAGAATCTGTCCATCACACTTACCTATTTGGCAGACAATATGTGCCCCCCCCTTCCCCCAATGATAGAGTTCAGGTGTCTCCAATGAGGGGTCCTGGTAATCCTCCATCATACAAAGACATTGGAGACAACTGAGCTCTTCCAGCCTTGTGGTAACAGTTTGGTGAAGACCCTTTTCTGTCCCCCCATGACTGTCCCCTGTGTACAAAGCCAGCTCCATAAAGACATGGATGACAAGTTTGGTGAAGACCCTTTTCTGTCCCCCCATGACTGTCCCCAGTGTACAAAGCCAGCTCCATAAAGACATTGAGGACCAGTTTGGTGAAGACCCTTTTCTGTCCCCCCATGACTGTCCCCCATGTAGAAAGCCAGCTCCATAAAGACATGGATGACCAGTTTGGTGTGGAGGAACTCCAATGTCCTGTACAGAGCCCTGACCTCAGCCCTACTTTTGGTATAAGGTCTCCTCACCCAACATCAGTACCTGCCCTCAACCTTACAGAACACATCTGGCATGAGGTCTCCTCACCCCAATGGTGATCAGTAGGGGTGAGGTCATGGAGGAACTCCAGTGTCCTGTACAGAGCCCTGACCTCAACCCTACTTTTGGTATAAGGTCTCCTCACCCAACATCAGTACCTGCCCTCAACCTTACAGAACACATCTGGCATGAGGTCTCCTCACCCCAATGGTGTTCAGTAGGGGTGAGGTCATGGAGGAACTTGAGTGTCCTGTACAGAGCCCTGACCTCTCCCTACTGAGTGCCATTTGGGATGAATTCGAAAACCTGGTGGAAAGCCTTCCCAGATGAGTGGATGTTAAGGTTTCCGAAGTTGATGTCCAACAAGCTAATATAGGTGTGATGGGTGGAGGAATTTGCATGGCCTACACACCTCAACCCTACTGAACACTTATGAATGCATTCAAATTACTATAGTGAGCCAGGACCAGGGGCGGACTGACCATTTGGAAACTCGGGCACTGCCCGAGGGCCCGGGGTCAGTAGTGGGCCCCATGAGATGCCCCTGGTACCTTTTTCATAGGCTTTTTTTTAGTTTGGGCAAGGACACAGGGGCCCCATGATCCCCTATTGCCCGGGGGCCCCATGAGTTGTCAGTCCGCCCCTGGCCAGGACTTCTCATGCAACATCAGTACCTGAAGGGTCCTGGTAATACTCCATCATACAAAGACATTGGAGACAATTGTGCTCCTCCAGCCTTGTGGTACCAGTTTGGTGAAGACCCTTTTCTGCCCCCCCATGACTGTCCCCCGTGTACAAAGCCAGCTCCATAAAGACATGGATGACCAGTTTGGTGAAGACCCTTTTCTGCCCCCCCATGACTGTCCCCCGTGTACAAAGCCAGCTCCATAAAGACATGGATGACCAGTTTGGTGAAGACCCTTTTCTGTCCCCCCATGACTGTCCCCCGTGTACAAAGCCAGCTCCATAAAGACATGGATGACCAGTTTGGTGAAGACCCTTTTCTGCCCCCCCATGACTGTCCCCCGTGTACAAAGCCAGCTCCATAAAGACATGGATGACCAGTTTGGTGAAGACCCTTTTCTGCCCCCCCATGACTGTCCCCCGTGTACAAAGCCAGCTCCATAAAGACATGGATGACCAGTTTGGTGAAGACCCTTTTCTGTCCCCCCATGACTGTCCCCCGTGTACAAAGCCAGCTACATAAAGACATGGAGGACCAGTTTGGTGAAGACCCTTTTCTGTCCCCCATGACTGTGCCCCGGGTACAAAGCCAGCTCCATAAAGACATGGATGACCAGTTTGGTATGGAGGAACTCCAGTGTCCTGTAGAGCCCTGACCTCAACCCTACTTTTGGAAGACCTTTAGTATAAGGTCCTATTATCCAGCATCCAACATCAATACCTGCCCTTCACCCCCTATAGATGAGAAGACCTTATCCCAAAGGTGTTCAGAAAGTTTGAGATCCTGAAGGAAACCGAATGTCCTGTACAGAACTCTGACTTCATCCCCACTGAACACCTTTGGGAGCAATTGGAACTCAGATGGTGAGTCAGATCTTCTCATCCAACATCAGTCCTGACCTCCCAAATTGGTACAAATTCCTACAGACACCCTCCAAAATCTTGTTCAATGCCTCCCCAGAAGAGTGGAGGATGTTATAGCCAAGTGGGCAACTCCATATTAATATCCTTAAAGGGGGGGGCATAGTAATGGCCATGATTTTAGAATGGGATGTCCAACAAGTTCATATTGGAGTGAAGGAACTCGAGTGTTCTGCACAGAACTCAACCCTACTGAACATCTTTGGGATGAATTGGAACGTGGATGGTGAGTCAGGTCTTCTCATCCAACATCAGTAACTGACCTCACAAATGGGAAAAATTCCCACAGACACCCTCCAACTCCATATTAATGACCAAGGGAAAGGGTACGTGGGGGGGGGGGGGGGAACTCCGAATGAAATGTCCAACAATGTCCTACAGGTTTGTAGGTCAGGAATACACAGATTATTGGCCAAATATTGTATGTACATGTATATGTATTAGTCGTAGAGAATGAATCGATGTCATCGACTTCTTAGATATACAAACAGAACAATCGCACATTTTACCTTCGGCGGCTGTCCTTAGTTCTCTGGCTGCTGAGAGCTGAGACACAATGGCCGGGTGGAAATCCTTCTTCAGAATCAGGGACTCCAAACGCAGGCCATAGCTACGAGGTGCAAAGATCTCAGATCACGAATGGGACTTCAGGGAATCAAACTGCTAACTCTGCTTTATACTGTAATGTATTATGTATCATTTATACAGGAAAGTATCGTCTGTACACTGCGAGGAGAGGAACGCAGAACGTGCTGATGAGGGTACAGTGAAGGTACTATGAGGGTACAGTGAAGGTACTATGAGGGTACAGTGAAGGTACTATGAGGGTACAGTGAAGGTACTATGAGGGTACAGTGAAGGTACTATGAGGGTACAGTGAAGGTACTATGAGGGTACAGTGAAGGTACTATGAGGGTACAATGAAGGTACAGTGAAGGTACTATGAGGGTACAGTGAAGGTACTATGAGGGTACAGTGAAGGTACTATGAGGGTACAGTGAAGGTACTATGAGGGTACAATGAAGGTACAGTGAAGGTACTATGAGGGTACAGTGAAGGTACTATGAGGGTACAGTGAAGGTACTATGAGGGTACAATGAAGGTACAGTGAAGGTACTATGAGGGTACAGTGAAGGTACTATGAGGGTACAGTGAAGGTACTATGAGGGTACAGTGAAGGTACTGTGAAGGTACTATGAGGGTACAGTGAAGGTACTATGAGGGTACAGTGAAGGTACTATGAGGGTACAATGAAGGTACAGTGAAGGTACTATGAGGGTACAATGAAGGTACAGTGAAGGTACTATGAGGGTACAATGAGGGTACTATGAGGGTACAGTGAAGGTACTATGAGGGTACTGTGAGGGTACTATGAGGGAACAGTGAAGGTACTATGAGGGAACAGTGAAGGTACTATGAGGGTACAGTGAAGGTACTATGAGGGTACAGTGAAGGTACTATGAGGGTACAGTGAAGGTACTATGAGGGTACAGTGAAGGTACTATGAGGGTACAGTGAAGGTACTATGAGGGTACAGTGAAGGAAGGTACTATGAGGGTACAGTGAAGGAAGGTACTATGAGGGTACAGTGAAGGAAGGTACTATGAGGGTACAGTGAAGGAAGGTACTATGAGGGTACAGTGAAGGAAGGTACTATGAGGGTACAGTGAAGGAAGGTACTATGAGGGAACAGTGAAGGAAGGTACTATGAGGGAACAGTGAAGGTACTATGAGGGAACAGTGAAGGTACTATGAGGGAACAGTGAAGGTACTATGAGGGTACAGTGAGGGTACTATGAGGGTACAGTGAGGGTACTATGAGGGTACAGTGAAGGTACTATGAGGGTACAGTGAAGGTACTATGAGGGTACAGTGAAGGTACTATGAGGGTACAGTGAAGGTACTATGAAGGTACTATGAGGGTACAGTGAAGGTACTATGAGGGTACTATGAAGGTACTATGAGGGTACTATGAAGGTACTATGAGGGTACTATGAAGGTACTATGAGGGTACAGTGAAGGTACTATGAGGGTACAGTGAAGGTACTATGAGGGTACAGTGAAGGTACTATGAGGGTACAGTGAAGGTACTATGAGGGTACTATGAGGGTACAGTGAAGGTACTATGAAGGTACTATGAGGGTACAGTGAAGGTACTATGAGGGTACTATGAAGGTACTATGAGGGTACAGTGAAGGTACTATGAGGGTACTATGAGGGTACAGTGAAGGTACTATGAAGGTACTATGAGGGTACAGTGAAGGTACTATGAGGGTACTATGAAGGTACTATGAGGGTACAGTGAAGGTACTATGAGGGTACAGTGAAGGTACTATGAGGGTACTATGAGGGTACAGTGAAGGTACTATGAGGGTACTATGAGGGTACAGTGAAGGTACTATGAAGGTACTATGAGGGTACTATGAGGGTACAGTGAAGGTACTATGAAGGTACTATGAGGGTACAGTGAAGGTACTATGAGGGTACAGTGAAGGTACTATGAGGGTACTATGAGGGTACTATGAGGGTACAGTGAAGGTACTATGAGGGTACTATGAAGGTACTATGAGGGTACTATGAGGGTACTATGAGGGTACTATGAGGGTACTATGAGGGTACAGTGAAGGTACTATGAGGGTACTATGAGGGTACTATGAGGGTACTATGAGGGTACAGTGAAGGTACAGTGAAGGTACTATGAGAGTACTATGAGAGTACTATGAGGGTACTATGAGGGTACTATGAGGGTACAGTGAAGGTACTATGAGGGTACAGTGAAGGTACTATGAGGGTACAGTGAAGGTACTATGAGGGTACTATGAGGGTACAGTGAAGGTACTATGAAGGTACTATGAAGGTACTATGAAGGTACAGTGAAGGTACTATGAGAGTACTATGAGGGTACTATGAGGGTACAGTGAAGGTACTATGAGGGTACTATGAGGGTACTATGAGGGTACAGTGAACACACTATGAGGGTACTATGAGGGTACTATGAGGGTACTATGAGGGTACAGTGAACACACTATGAGGGTACTATGAGGGTACTATGAGGGTACTATGAGGGTACAGTGAAGGTACTATGAGGGTACTATGAGGGTACTATGAGGGTACTACGAGGGTACAGTGAGGGTACAGTGAGGGTACTATGAGGGTACTATGAGGGTACTATGAGGGTACTATGAGGGTACTATGAGGGTACAGTGAACACACTATGAGGGTACTATGAGGGTACTATGAGGGTACAGTGAAGGTACAGTGAAGGTACAGTGAAGGTACTATGAGGGTACAGTGAAGGTACGATGAGAGTACTATGAGGGTACTATGAGGGTACTATGAGGGTACTATGAGGGTACTATGAGGGTACAGTGAAGGTACTATGAGGGTACTATGAGGGTACTATGAGGGTACTATGAGGGTACAGTGAAGGTACTATGAGGGTACAGTGAAGGTACTATGAGGGTACAGTGAAGGTACTATGAGGGTACTGTGAAGGTACTATGAGGGTACAGTGAAGGTACTATGAGGGTACTATGAGGGTACTATGAGGGTACTATGAGGGTACAGTGAACACACTATGAGGGTACTATGAGGGTACTATGAGGGTACAGTGAACACACTATGAGGGTACTATGAGGGTACTATGAGGGTACTATGAGGGTACAGTGAAGGTACTATGAGGGTACAATGAGGGTACAGTGAAGGTACAATGAGGGTACAATGAGGGTACAGTGAAGGTACTATGAGGGTACAGTGAGGGTACAGTGAGGGTACTATGAGGGTACTATGAGGGTACTATGAGGGTACTATGAGGGTACTATGAGGGTACAGTGAGGGTACAGTGAGGGTACAGTGAGGGTACAGTGAGGGTACTATGAGGGTACTATGAGGGTACAATGAGGGTACAGTGAAGGTACTATGAGGGTACTATGAGGGTACAGTGAGGGTACAGTGAGGGTACAGTGAGGGTACAGTGAGGGTACAGTGAGGGTACAGTGAAGGTACTATGAGGGACAGTGAACACACTATGAGAGTACTATGAGGGACAGTGAACACACTATGAGGGTACTATGAGGGTACAGTGAGGGTACTATGAGGGTACTATGAGGGTACAGTGAACACACTATGAGGGTACTATGAGGGTACAGTGAACACACTATGAGGGTACTATGAGGGTACAGTGAACACACTATGAGGGTACAGTGAACACACTATGAGGGTACTATGAGGGTACTATGAGGGTACAGTGAGGGTACAGTGAGGGTACAGTGAGGGTACAGTGAGGGTACTGTGAGGGTACTATGAGGGTACTATGAGGGTACTATGAGGGACAGTGAACACACTATGAGAGTACTATGAGGGACAGTGAACACACTATGAGGGTACTATGAGGGTACAGTGAGGGTACTATGAGGGTACTATGAGGGTACAGTGAACACACTATGAGGGTACTATGAGGGTACAGTGAACACACTATGAGGGTACTATGAGGGTACAGTGAACACACTATGAGGGTACTATGAGGGTACAGTGAACACACTATGAGAGTACTATGAGGGACAGTGAACACACTATGAGGGTACTATGAGGGTACAGTGAGGGTACTATGAGGGTACTATGAGGGTACAGTGAACACACTATGAGGGTACTATGAGGGTACTATGAGGGTACTATGAGGGACAGTGAACACACTATGAGGGTACTATGAGGGTACTATGAGGGTACAGTGAGGGTACAGTGAGGGTACAGTGAGGGTACAGTGAGGGACAGTGAACACACTATGAGAGTACTATGAGGGTACAGTGAGGGTACTATGAGGGTACTATGAGGGTACTATGAGGGTACTATGAGGGTACTATGAGGGTACAGTGAACACACTATGAGGGTACTATGAGGGTACTATGAGGGACAGTGAACACACTATGAGGGTACTATGAGGGACAGTGAACACACTATGAGGGTACTATGAGGGTACTATGAGGGTACTATGAGGGTACTATGAGGGACAGTGAACACACTATGAGGGTACTATGAGGGTACTATGAGGGACAGTGAACACACTATGAGAGTACTATGAGGGTACAGTGAGGGTACTATGAGGGTACTATGAGGGTACTATGAGGGTACTATGAGGGTACAGTGAACACACTATGAGGGTACTATGAGGGACAGTGAACACACTATGAGGGTACTATGAGGGTACTATGAGGGACAGTGAACACACTATGAGGGTACTATGAGGGACAGTGAACACACTATGAGGGTACTATGAGGGACAGTGAACACACTATGAGGGTACTATGAGGGACAGTGAACACACTATGAGGGTACTATGAGGGACAGTGAACACACTATGAGGGTACTATGAGGGTACAGTGAACACACTATGAGGGTACTATGAGGGTACTATGAGGGTACAGTGAACACACTATGAGGGTACTATGAGGGACAGTGAACACACTATGAGGGTACTATGAGGGTACAGTGAACACACTATGAGGGTACTATGAGGGTACTATGAGGGTACAGTGAACACACTATGAGGGTACTATGAGGGACAGTGAACACACTATGAGGGTACTATGAGGGACAGTGAACACACTATGAGGGTACTATGAGGGTACTATGAGGGACAGTGAACACACTATGAGAGTACTATGAGGGTACAGTGAGGGTACTATGAGGGTACTATGAGGGTACAGTGAACACACTATGAGGGTACTATGAGGGTACTATGAGGGACAGTGAACACACTATGAGGGTACTATGAGGGACAGTGAACACACTATGAGGGTACTATGAGGGTACTATGAGGGTACTATGAGGGACAGTGAACACACTATGAGGGTACTATGAGGGTACAGTGAGGGTACTATGAGGGTACTATGAGGGACAGTGAACACACTATGAGAGTACTATGAGGGTACAGTGAGGGTACTATGAGGGTACTATGAGGGTACTATGAGGGTACAGTGAACACACTATGAGGGTACTATGAGGGTACTATGAGGGTACTATGAGGGACAGTGAACACACTATGAGGGTACTATGAGGGACAGTGAACACACTATGAGGGTACTATGAGGGACAGTGAACACACTATGAGGGTACTATGAGGGACAGTGAACACACTATGAGGGTACTATGAGGGTACTATGAGGGACAGTGAACACACTATGAGGGTACTATGAGGGACAGTGAACACACTATGAGGGTACTATGAGGGTACTATGAGGGACAGTGAACACACTATGAGGGTACAGTGAGGGTACTATGAGGGTACTATGAGGGACAGTGAACACACTATGAGGGTACAGTGAGGGTACTATGAGGGTACAGTGAACACACTGTACATAATTCGGTATACACACTATACTGTACAATGTAACAATCCTAGTGATATAACAAGGACAGGGATGCCGCGGTGACAACAATGTAACAATGATAGTATTCCAGCGTACCTCGGGACGTCCAGCAGAAGTAACATGAACAAGTCGGCTTCGCTCAGCCTCCCCCTGTCCCCCGGAAATGATTTCAGACGTTCTACCTGGAGCAGAAGAAAGATCGTCCAATGGAGGTTATATCATAGAAGATCGCCCAATGGGAATCCTATACTATAAAATCGTCCAATGAGAATCCTATACTATAAAATCGTCCAATGGGAATCCTACGATATAAAATCGTCCAATGGGAATCCTACGATATAAAATCGTCCAATGGGAATCCTATGATATAAAATCGTCCAATGGGAATCCTATACTATAAAATCGTCCAATGGGAATCCTACGATATAAAATCGTCCAATGGGAATCCTATACTATAAAATCGTCCAATGGGAATCCTACGATATAAAATCGTCCAGTGGGAATCCCACGATATAAAATCGTCCAGTGGGAATCCTATGATATAAAATCGTCCAATGGGAATCCTATACTATAAAATCGTCCAATGGGAATCCTATACTATAAAATCGTCCAGTGGGAATCCTACGATATAAAATCGTCCAATGGGAATCCTATACTATAAAATCGTCCAATGGGAATCCTATACTATAAAATCGTCCAATGGGAATCCTATGATATAAAATCGTCCAATGGGAATCCTATGATATAAAATCGTCCAATGGGAATCCTATACTATAAAATCATCCAGTGGGAATCCTACGATATAAAATCGTCCAATGGGAATCCTATACTATAAAATCGTCCAATGGGAATCCTATACTATAAAATCGTCCAATGGAAATCCTATACTATAAAATCGTCCAATGGGAATCCTACGATATAAAATCGTCCAATGGAAATCCTATACTATAAAATCGTCCAATGGGAATCTTATACTATAAAATCGTCCAATGGGAATCCTACGATATAAAATCGTCCAGTGGGAATCCTACGATATAAAATCGTCCAGTGGGAATCCTACGATATAAAATCGTCCAATGGGAATCCTACGATATAAAATCATCCAATGGGAATCCTACGATATAAAATCGTCCAACGGGAATCCTATGATATAAAATCGTCCAACGGGAATCCTATACTATAAAATCGTCCAATGGGAATCCTACGATATAAAATCGTCCAACGGGAATCCTACGATATAAAATCGTCCAACGGGAATCCTATACTATAAAATCGTCCAATGGGAATCCTACGATATAAAATCGTCCAACGGGAATCCTACGATATAAAATCGTCCAACGGGAATCCTATACTATAAAATCGTCCAACGGGAATCCTACGATATAAAATCGTCCAACGGGAATCCTATACTATAAAATCGTCCAATTGGAATCCTACGATATAAAATCGTCCAGTGGGAATCCTACGATATAAAATCGTCCAACGGGAATCCTACGATATAAAATCGTCCAACGGGAATCCTATACTATAAAATCGTCCAATGGGAATCCTACGATATAAAATCATCCAGTGGGAATCCTATACTATAAAATCGTCCAATGGGAATCCTATACTATAAAATCGTCCAATGGGAATCCTACGATATAAAATCGTCCCATGGGAATCCTACGATATAAAATCGTCCAATGGGAATCCTACGATATAAAATCGTCCAGTGGGAATCCTACGATATAAAATCGTCCAATGGGAATCCTACGATATAAAATCGTCCAGTGGGAATCCTACGATATAAAATCGTCCAATGGGAATCCTACGATATAAAATCGTCCAGTGGGAATCCTACGATATAAAATCGTCCAGTGGGAATCCTACGATATAAAATCGTCCAACGGGAATCCTACGATATAAAATCGTCCAATGGGAATCCTATACTATAAAATCGTCCAGTGGGAATCCTACGATATAAAATCGTCCAATGGGAATCCTATACTATAAAATCGTCCAATGGGAATCCTATACTATAAAATCGTCCAATGGGAATCCTATACTATAAAATCGTCCAATGGGAATCCTATACTATAAAATCGTCCAATGGGAATCCTACGATATAAAATCGTGCAGTGGGAATCCTACGATATAAAATCGTCCCATGGGAATCCTACGATATAAAATCGTCCAATGGGAATCCTACGATATAAAATCGTCCAGTGGGAATCCTATACTATAAAATCGTCCAATGGGAATCCTATACTATAAAATCGTCCAGTGGGAATCCTACGATATAAAATCGTCCAATGGGAATCCTATACTATAAAATCGTCCAATGGGAATCCTATACTATAAAATCGTCCAATGGGAATCCTATACTATAAAATCGTCCAATGGGAATCCTACGATATAAAATCGTGCAGTGGGAATCCTACGATATAAAATCGTCCCATGGGAATCCTACGATATAAAATCGTCCAATGGGAATCCTACGATATAAAATCGTCCAGTGGGAATCCTACGATATAAAATCGTCCAATGGGAATCCTACGATATAAAATCGTCCAACGGGAATCCTACGATATAAAATCGTCCAACGGGAATCCTATACTATAAAATCGTCCAATGGGAATCCTACGATATAAAATCGTCCAACGGGAATCCTACGATATAAAATCGTCCAACGGGAATCCTATACTATAAAATCGTCCAATGGGAATCCTACGATATAAAATCGTCCAACGGGAATCCTACGATATAAAATCGTCCAACGGGAATCCTATACTATAAAATCGTCCAACGGGAATCCTACGATATAAAATCGTCCAACGGGAATCCTATACTATAAAATCGTCCAATTGGAATCCTACGATATAAAATCGTCCAGTGGGAATCCTACGATATAAAATCGTCCAACGGGAATCCTACGATATAAAATCGTCCAACGGGAATCCTATACTATAAAATCGTCCAATGGGAATCCTACGATATAAAATCATCCAGTGGGAATCCTATACTATAAAATCGTCCAATGGGAATCCTATACTATAAAATCGTCCAATGGGAATCCTATACTATAAAATCGTCCAGTGGGAATCCTACGATATAAAATCGTCCCATGGGAATCCTACGATATAAAATCGTCCAATGGGAATCCTACGATATAAAATCGTCCAGTGGGAATCCTACGATATAAAATCGTCCAATGGGAATCCTACGATATAAAATCGTCCAGTGGGAATCCTACGATATAAAATCGTCCAATGGGAATCCTACGATATAAAATCGTCCAGTGGGAATCCTACGATATAAAATCGTCCAGTGGGAATCCTACGATATAAAATCGTCCAACGGGAATCCTACGATATAAAATCGTCCAACGGGAATCCTACGATATAAAATCGTCCAATGGGAATCCTATACTATAAAATCATCCAGTGGGAATCCTACGATATAAAATCGTCCAATGGGAATCCTATACTATAAAATCGTCCAATGGGAATCCTATACTATAAAATCGTCCAATGGGAATCCTATACTATAAAATCGTGCAGTGGGAATCCTACGATATAAAATCGTCCAATGGGAATCCTACGATATAAAATCGTCCAGTGGGAATCCTACGATATAAAATCGTCCAATGGGAATCCTACGATATAAAATCGTCCAGTGGGAATCCTACGATATAAAATCGTCCAATGGGAATCCTACGATATAAAATCGTCCAATGGGAATCCTATACTATAAAATCATCCAGTGGGAATCCTACGATTTAAAATCGTCCAATGGGAATCCTACGATATAAAATCGTCCAGTGGGAATCCTACGATATAAAATCGTCCAATGGGAATCCTACGATATAAAATCGTCCAACGGGAATCCTACGATATAAAATCGTCCAATGAGAATCCTACAATATAAAATCATCCAATGGGAATCCTATACTATAAAATCGTCCAATGGGAATCCTACGATATAAAATCGTCCAGTGGGAATCCTATACTATAAAATCGTCCAATGGGAATCCTACGATATAAAATCGTCCAATGGGAATCCTACGATATAAAATCGTCCAGTGGGAATCCTATACTATAAAATCGTCCAATGGGAATCCTATACTATAAAATCGTCCAATGGGAATCCTATACTATAAAATTGTCCAATGGAAATCCTACAATATAAAATCGTCCAATGGGAATCCTATACTATAAAATCGTCCCATGGGAATCCTACGATATAAAATCGTCCAGTGGGAATCCTACGATATAAAATCGTCCAATGGGAATCCTATACTATAAAATCGTCCAATGGGAATCCTACGATATAAAATCGTCCAATGGGAATCCTATACTATAAAATTGTCCAATGGAAATCCTACGATATAAAATCGTCCAATGGAAATCCTATACTATAAAATCGTCCAGTGGGAATCCTACGATATAAAATCGTCCAGTGGGAATCCTATGATATAAAATCGTCCAATGGGAATCCTATACTATAAAATCGTCCAATGGGAATCCTATACTATAAAATCGTCCAATGGGAATCCTATACTATAAAATCGTCCAGTGGGAATCCTACGATATAAAATCGTCCAATGGGAATCCTATACTATAAAATCGTCCAATGGGAATCCTATACTATAAAATCGTCCAATGGGAATCCTATACTATAAAATCGTCCAATGGGAATCCTATACTATAAAATCGTCCAATGAGAATCCTATACTATAAAATCGTCCAATGGGAATCCTATACTATAAAATCGTCCAATGGGAATCCTATACTATAAAATCGTCCAATGGGAATCCTATACTATAAAATCGTCCAATGGAAATCCTATACTATAAAATCGTCCAGTGGGAATCCTACGATATAAAATCGTCCAATGGGAATCCTACGATATAAAATCGTCCAGTGGGAATCCTACGATATAAAATCGTCCAATGGGAATCCTACGATATAAAATCGTCCAATGGGAATCCTATACTATAAAATCATCCAATGGGAATCCTACGATTTAAAATCATCCAATGGGAATCCTATGATATAAAATCGTCCAATGGGAATCCTACGATATAAAATCGTCCAGTGGGAATCCTACGATATAAAATCGTCCAGTGGGAATCCTACGATATAAAATCGTCCAGTGGGAATCCTACGATATAAAATCGTCCAGTGGGAATCCTATACTATAAAATCTTCCAGTGGGAATCCTATACTATAAAATCGTCCAATGGGAATCCTACGATATAAAATCGTCCAATGAGAATCCTACAATATAAAATCATCCAATGGGAATCCTATACTATAAAATCGTCCAGTGGGAATCCTACGATATAAAATCGTCCAATGGGAATCCTATACTATAAAATCGTCCAATGGGAATCCTATACTATAAAATCGTCCAATGGAAATCCTATACTATAAAATCGTCCAGTGGGAATCCTACGATATAAAATCGTCCAATGGAAATCCTATACTATAAAATCGTCCAATGGGAATCCTATACTATAAAATCGTCCAATGGGAATCCTACGATATAAAATCGTCCAGTGGGAATCCTATACTATAAAATCATCCAATGGGAATCCTACGATATAAAATCGTCCAATGGGAATCCTATGATATAAAATCATCCAATGGGAATCCTATACTATAAAATCGTCCAGTGGGAATCCTACGATTTAAAATCATCCAATGGGAATCCTACGATATAAAATCGTCCAACGGGAATCCTACGATATAAAATCGTCCAACGGGAATCCTATACTATAAAATCGTCCAATGGGAATCCTACGATATAAAATCGTCCAACGGGAATCCTACGATATAAAATCGTCCAACGGGAATCCTATACTATAAAATCGTCCAATGGGAATCATACGATATAAAATCGTCCAACGGGAATCCTACGATATAAAATCGTCCAACGGGAATCCTATACTATAAAATCGTCCAACGGGAATCCTACGATATAAAATCGTCCAACGGGAATCCTATACTATAAAATCGTCCAATTGGAATCCTACGATATAAAATCGTCCAGTGGGAATCCTACGATATAAAATCGTCCAACGGGAATCCTACGATATAAAATCGTCCAGTGGGAATCCTATACTATAAAATCGTCCAATGGGAATCCTATACTATAAAATCGTCCAATGGGAATCCTATACTATAAAATCGTCCAGTGGGAATCCTACGATATAAAATCGTCCCATGGGAATCCTACGATATAAAATCGTCCAATGGGAATCCTACGATATAAAATCGTCCAGTGGGAATCCTACGATATAAAATCGTCCAATGGGAATCCTACGATATAAAATCGTCCAGTGGGAATCCTACGATATAAAATCGTCCAATGGGAATCCTACGATATAAAATCGTCCAGTGGGAATCCTACGATATAAAATCGTCCAGTGGGAATCCTACGATATAAAATCGTCCAACGGGAATCCTACGATATAAAATCGTCCAACGGGAATCCTACGATATAAAATCGTCCAATGGGAATCCTATACTATAAAATCGTCCAATGGGAATCCTATACTATAAAATCGTCCAATGGGAATCCTATACTATAAAATCGTCCAATGGGAATCCTATACTATAAAATCGTGCAGTGGGAATCCTACGATATAAAATCGTCCCATGGGAATCCTACGATATAAAATCGTCCAATGGGAATCCTACGATATAAAATCGTCCAGTGGGAATCCTACGATATAAAATCGTCCAATGGGAATCCTACGATATAAAATCGTCCAATGGGAATCCTATACTATAAAATCATCCAGTGGGAATCCTACGATTTAAAATCGTCCAATGGGAATCCTACGATATAAAATCGTCCAATGGGAATCCTACGATATAAAATCGTCCAGTGGGAATCCTACGATATAAAATCGTCCAATGGGAATCCTACGATATAAAATCGTCCAACGGGAATCCTACGATATAAAATCGTCCAATGAGAATCCTACAATATAAAATCATCCAATGGGAATCCTATACTATAAAATCGTCCAATGGGAATCCTACGATATAAAATCGTCCAGTGGGAATCCTATACTATAAAATCGTCCAATGGGAATCCTACGATATAAAATCGTCCAATGGGAATCCTACGATATAAAATCGTCCAGTGGGAATCCTATACTATAAAATCGTCCAATGGGAATCCTATACTATAAAATCGTCCAATGGGAATCCTATACTATAAAATTGTCCAATGGAAATCCTACAATATAAAATCGTCCAGTGGGAATCCTATACTATAAAATCGTCCAGTGGGAATCCTACGATATAAAATCGTCCAGTGGGAATCCTACGATATAAAATCGTCCAGTGGGAATCCTATACTATAAAATCGTCCAATGGGAATCCTACGATATAAAATCGTCCAATGGGAATCCTACGATATAAAATCGTCCAATGGGAATCCTATACTATAAAATTGTCCAATGGAAATCCTACGATATAAAATCGTCCAATGGAAATCCTATACTATAAAATCGTCCAGTGGGAATCCTACGATATAAAATCGTCCAGTGGGAATCCTATGATATAAAATCGTCCAATGGGAATCCTATACTATAAAATCGTCCAATGGGAATCCTATACTATAAAATCGTCCAATGGGAATCCTATACTATAAAATCGTCCAGTGGGAATCCTACGATATAAAATCGTCCAATGGGAATCCTATACTATAAAATCGTCCAATGGGAATCCTATACTATAAAATCGTCCAATGGGAATCCTATACTATAAAATCGTCCAATGGGAATCCTATACTATAAAATCATCCAATGAGAATCCTATACTATAAAATCGTCCAATGGGAATCCTATACTATAAAATCGTCCAATGGGAATCCTATACTATAAAATCATCCAATGAGAATCCTATACTATAAAATCGTCCAATGAGAATCCTATACTATAAAATCGTCCAATGGGAATCCTATACTATAAAATCGTCCAATGGGAATCCTATACTATAAAATCGTCCAATGGGAATCCTATACTATAAAATCGTCCAATGGAAATCCTATACTATAAAATCGTCCAGTGGGAATCCTACGATATAAAATCGTCCAATGGGAATCCTACGATATAAAATCGTCCAGTGGGAATCCTACGATATAAAATCGTCCAATGGGAATCCTACGATATAAAATCGTCCAATGGGAATCCTATACTATAAAATCATCCAGTGGGAATCCTACGATTTAAAATCATCCAATGGGAATCCTATGATATAAAATCGTCCAATGGGAATCCTACGATATAAAATCGTCCAGTGGGAATCCTACGATATAAAATCGTCCAGTGGGAATCCTACGATATAAAATCGTCCAACGGGAATCCTACGATATAAAATCGTCCAATGAGAATCCTACAATATAAAATCATCCAATGGGAATCCTATACTATAAAATCGTCCAATGGGAATCCTACGATATAAAATCGTCCAATGAGAATCCTACAATATAAAATCATCCAATGGGAATCCTATACTATAAAATCGTCCAGTGGGAATCCTACGATATAAAATCGTCCAATGGGAATCCTATACTATAAAATCGTCCAATGGGAATCCTATACTATAAAATCGTCCAATGGAAATCCTATACTATAAAATCGTCCAGTGGGAATCCTACGATATAAAATCGTCCAATGGAAATCCTATACTATAAAATCGTCCAGTGGGAATCTTATACTATAAAATCGTCCAATGGGAATCCTACGATATAAAATCGTCCAATGGGAATCCTATACTATAAAATCGTCCAATGGGAATCCTATACTATAAAATCGTCCAATGGGAATCCTATACTATAAAATCGTCCAGTGGGAATCCTACGATATAAAATCGTCCCATGGGAATCCTACGATATAAAATCGTCCAATGGGAATCCTACGATATAAAATTGTCCAGTGGGAATCCTACGATATAAAATCGTCCAATGGGAATCCTACGATATAAAATCGTCCAATGGGAATCCTATACTATAAAATCATCCAGTGGGAATCCTACGATATAAAATCATCCAATGGGAATCCTACGATATAAAATCGTCCAGTGGGAATCCTACGATATAAAATCGTCCAGTGGGAATCCTACGATATAAAATCGTCCAACGGGAATCCTACGATATAAAATCGTCCAACGGGAATCCTACGATATAAAATCGTCCAATGGGAATCCTATACTATAAAATCGTCCAGTGGGAATCCTACGATATAAAATCGTCCAATGGGAATCCTATACTATAAAATCGTCCAATGGGAATCCTATACTATAAAATCGTCCAATGGGAATCCTATACTATAAAATCGTCCAATGGGAATCCTATACTATAAAATCGTGCAGTGGGAATCCTACGATATAAAATCGTCCCATGGGAATCCTACGATATAAAATCGTCCAATGGGAATCCTACGATATAAAATCGTCCAGTGGGAATCCTACGATATAAAATCGTCCAATGGGAATCCTACGATATAAAATCGTCCAATGGGAATCCTATACTATAAAATCATCCAGTGGGAATCCTACGATTTAAAATCGTCCAATGGGAATCCTACGATATAAAATCGTCCAATGGGAATCCTACGATATAAAATCGTCCAGTGGGAATCCTACGATATAAAATCGTCCAATGGGAATCCTACGATATAAAATCGTCCAACGGGAATCCTACGATATAAAATCGTCCAATGAGAATCCTACAATATAAAATCATCCAATGGGAATCCTATACTATAAAATCGTCCAATGGGAATCCTACGATATAAAATCGTCCAGTGGGAATCCTATACTATAAAATCGTCCAATGGGAATCCTACGATATAAAATCGTCCAATGGGAATCCTACGATATAAAATCGTCCAGTGGGAATCCTATACTATAAAATCGTCCAATGGGAATCCTATACTATAAAATCGTCCAATGGGAATCCTATACTATAAAATTGTCCAATGGAAATCCTACAATATAAAATCGTCCAATGGAAATCCTATACTATAAAATCGTCCAGTGGGAATGCTATGATATAAAATCGTCCAATTGGAATCCTACGATATAAAATCGTCCAATGGGAATCCTATACTATAAAATCGTCCAATGGGAATCCTATACTATAAAATCGTCCAATGGGAATCCTATACTATAAAATCGTCCAGTGGGAATCCTATACTATAAAATCGTCCAGTGGGAATCCTACGATATAAAATCGTCCAATGGGAATCCTATACTATAAAATCGTCCAATGGGAATCCTATACTATAAAATCGTCCAATGGGAATCCTATACTATAAAATCGTCCAATGAGAATCCTATACTATAAAATCGTCCAATGGGAATCCTATACTATAAAATCGTCCAATGGAAATCCTATACTATAAAATCGTCCAGTGGGAATCCTACGATATAAAATCGTCCCATGGGAATCCTACGATATAAAATCGTCCAATGGGAATCCTACGATATAAAATCGTCCAGTGGGAATCCTACGATATAAAATCGTCCAGTGGGAATCCTACGATATAAAATCGTCCAATGGGAATCCTACGATATAAAATCGTCCAATGGGAATCCTATACTATAAAATCATCCAGTGGGAATCCTACGATTTAAAATCATCCAATGGGAATCCTATGATATAAAATCGTCCAATGGGAATCCTACGATATAAAATCGTCCAGTGGGAATCCTACGATATAAAATCGTCCAACGGGAATCCTACGATATAAAATCGTCCAATGAGAATCCTACAATATAAAATCATCCAATGGGAATCCTATACTATAAAATCGTCCAATGGGAATCCTACGATATAAAATCGTCCAATGGGAATCCTATACTATAAAATCGTCCAATGGGAATCCTACGATATAAAATCGTCCAATGGGAATCCTACGATATAAAATCGTCCAATGGGAATCCTACGATATAAAATCGTCCAGTGGGAATCCTACGATATTAATTCGTCCAATGGGAATCCTACGATATAAAATCATCCAATGGGAATCCTACGATATAAAATCGTCCAATGGGAATCCTATACTATAAAATCGTCCAATGGGAATCCTATACTATAAAATCGTCCAATGGGAATCCTATACTATAAAATCGTCCAATGAGAATCCTATACTATAAAATCGTCCAATGGGAATCCTATACTATAAAATCGTCCAATGGAAATCCTATACTATAAAATCGTCCAGTGGGAATCCTACGATATAAAATCGTCCCATGGGAATCCTACGATATAAAATCGTCCAATGGGAATCCTACGATATAAAATCGTCCAGTGGGAATCCTACGATATAAAATCGTCCAGTGGGAATCCTACGATATAAAATCGTCCAATGGGAATCCTACGATATAAAATCGTCCAATGGGAATCCTATACTATAAAATCATCCAGTGGGAATCCTACGATTTAAAATCATCCAATGGGAATCCTATGATATAAAATCGTCCAATGGGAATCCTACGATATAAAATCGTCCAGTGGGAATCCTACGATATAAAATCGTCCAACGGGAATCCTACGATATAAAATCGTCCAATGAGAATCCTACAATATAAAATCATCCAATGGGAATCCTATACTATAAAATCGTCCAATGGGAATCCTACGATATAAAATCGTCCAATGGGAATCCTATACTATAAAATCGTCCAATGGGAATCCTACGATATAAAATCGTCCAATGGGAATCCTACGATATAAAATCGTCCAATGGGAATCCTACGATATAAAATCGTCCAGTGGGAATCCTACGATATTAATTCGTCCAATGGGAATCCTACGATATAAAATCATCCAATGGGAATCCTACGATATAAAATCGTCCAATGGGAATCCTATACTATAAAATCATCCAATGGGAATCCTACGATATAAAATCGTCCAGTGGGAATCCTATACTATAAAATCGTCCAATGGGAATCCTACGATATAAAATCGTCCAGTGGGAATCCTATACTATAAAATCGTCCCATGGGAATCCTACGATATAAAATCGTCCAATGGGAATCCTACGATATAAAATCGTCCAATGGGAATCCTATGATATAAAATCGTCCAATGGGAATCCTATGATATTAATTCGTCCAATGGGAATCCTACGATATAAAATCATCCAATGGGAATCCTACGATATAAAATCGTCCAATGGGAATCCTACGATATAAAATCGTCCAGTGGGAATCCTATACTATAAAATCGTCCAATGGGAATCCTACGATATAAAATCGTCCAGTGGGAATCCTACGATATTAACTCGTCCAATGGGAATCCTACGATATAAAATCGTCCAGTGGGAATCCTACGATATAAAATCGTCCAATGGGAATCCTACGATATAAAATCGTCCAATGGGAATCCTATGATATAAAATCGTCCAATGGGAATCCTACGATATAAAATCGTCCAATTAGAATCCTACAATATAAAATCGTCCAATGGGAATCCTACGATATAAAATCGTCCAATGGGAATCCTACGATATAAAATCGTCCAGTGGGAATCCTACGATATTAACTCGTCCAATGGGAATCCTACGATATAAAATCGTCCAATGGGAATCCTACGATATAAAATCGTCCAATGGGAATCCTACGATATAAAATCGTCCAATGGGAATCCTACGATATAAAATCGTCCAATGGGAATCCTACGATATAAACTCGTCCAGTGGGAATTGTGTCCCATGGGTGACAGGAGGGGACGTGAAGCCCGCTCTCCATGTCATGGATGTCACGCGTGTTACCTCGTCTCTGTCGGGGAGATGTTTGGTGAGTTCGGTGAGTCGCTCGGAGCTGTACACATCCACCTTCCCCCTCCGGATATCTTCTACTATCTGTGCGGCAGATCTGGAGAGAGAAGAATGGCTGATCATCGGCTTCTCCCTTGTAATCCCGAATTGGACAATCTGCTAAGGCGCTGCGTATCGCGGACAATTGCTTCTCCCATCTCAGGGCTGCGGATCTCCTCCGGCCCGTGTCAGCAACATCCTGTCTCCATACACCGTCCCCGGTGCTGGCTGCACATCACTACGCTGAGTTGGGTTCCTGATGGACCACGTCTGCACCATGTGTGACGTCCAACAACACTCTGTCCTGCTTTCATTAGAAGAACCCCCAGTCACCCCGCCATGAGGTTACTTCCTGTTATAGGGTGACAACGCTCTGTCTGTCTCCCAATTGTCCTCCGGTGTTGTCGCCCCGTCACATGACTGAGACCACAAGTGGGCGTGTTCAGCACACATGACACAGACATGGCCACTGGTGTCACCATCAGGAAACTCGCCCTTAGAAATGCCATGCAGCCATGACTGGGGGGTATGAAGACAGGAAGTGGCTGCAAAGAGGCTGCAGGAGATCAGCAGCTCTGAGATGGGACAATGGAGGGAAAATAAGATTTTATTTTTTAAAAATCAGCAGTTTTTGATACACAGGTCACAGATCACAGGTCACAGGTCACAGATCCCAGGTCACAGATCACAGGTCACAGATCACAGGTCACAGAACACAGGTCACAGAACACAGATCCCAGGTCACAGATCACAGGTCACAGAACACAGATCCCAGGTCACAGATCCCAGGTCACAGATCCCAGGTCACAGAACACAGGTCACGAATCACAGGTCACAGATCCCAGGTCACAGATCCCAGGTCACAGAACACAGATCCCAGGTCACAGAACACAGGTCACAGAACACAGATCCCAGGTCACAGAACACAGGTCACAGAACACAGATCCCAGGTCACAGAACACAGGTCACAGATCCCAGGTCACAGATCACAGGTCACAGATCCCAGGTCACAGGTCACAGATCCCAGGTCACAGGTCACAGAACACAGGTCACGAATCACAGGTCACAGATCCCAGGTCACAGGTCACAGAACACAGGTCACGAATCACAGGTCACAGATCCCAGGTCACAGATCCCAGGTCACAGAACACAGATCCCAGGTCACAGATCCCAGGTCACAGAACTCAGGTCACAGGTCACAGATCCCAGGTCACAGAACACAGGTCACAGAACACAGGTCACAGAACACAGATCCCAGGTCACAGATCCCAGGTCACAGGTCACAGATCCCAGGTCACAGAACACAGGTCACAGAACACAGATCACAGGTCACAGAACACAGGTCACAGAACACAGGTCACAGATCACAGGTCACAGATCACAGATCACAGAACACAGGTCACAGAACACAGGTCACAGATCACAGGTCACAGAACACAGGTCACAGAACACAGGTCACAGAACACAGATCACAGGTCACAGAACACAGGTCACAGAACACAGGTCACAGATCACAGGTCACAGATCACAGAACACAGGTCACAGAACACAGGTCACAGATCACAGAACACAGGTCACAGAACACAGGTCACAGATCACAGAACACAGGTCACAGAACACAGGTCACAGAACACAGGTCACAGATCACAGGTCACAGAACACAGGTAACAGATCACAGGTAACAGGTCAGAGATCACAGGTCACGGATCACAAAACACAGATCACAGAACACGGGTCACAGAACACAGATCATACGTCACAGAACACGGGTCACAGATCACAGGTCACAGAACACGGGTCACAGAACACAGATCACAGAACACGGGTCACAGATCACAGGTCACAAATCACAGAACGTAGATCACGGAACACGGGTCACAGATCAAAGATCATAGGTCACAGATCACATATCATTGGTCACAGATCACAGAACACAGGTAATAGGTCATAGAACACAGGTCACAATCACAGATCACAGGTCACAGAACACAGGTCACAGAACATGGGTCACAGGTCACAGAACATGGGTCACAGGTCACAGAACATGGGTCACAGAACACAGATCACAGGTCATACGTCACAGTTCACAGATCATACGTCACAGATCACAGGTCACACGATCACAAATCAAAGATCACAGGTCACAGATCACAGGTCATAGGTTTCAGATCACATGTCATAGATCACAGGTCACAATCACAGATCACAGGTCACAGAACATGGGTCACAGGTCATAGAACCCGGGTCACAGAACACAGATCACAGGTCATACGTCACAGATCACAGGTCACGGATCACAATCACAGGTCATGTCATAGATCATAGGTCACAATCACAGATCACCGAACACAGATGACAAGTCATACGTGACAGATCACAGGGCACACTACACGTCATCTACTTCAGATTTCCTTCACGCCTGTATCTGGTGAATGGGATCCCGCGGTCAGTGTGGGCGGAGTTACCTTTTAAACTGTCGGAGGAGGATGCTGATGTTCATACTTCTCCGGGAGTCCAGGAGGAACACCTGCAGAGGGAATGATGAGACATCAGAGGGAATCACACCTGAGCACCCCCCCCGAGAGAATCACACCTGAACCCCCCCAAGAGAATCACACCTGAGCACCCCCCCCGCCCCAGAGAGAATCAAACCTGAGCACCCCCCCGAGAGAATCACACCTGAACCCCCCCAAGAGAATCACACCTGAGCACCCCCCCCGCCCCAGAGAGAATCAAACCTGAGCACCCCCCCGAGAGAATCACACCTGAACCCCCCCAAGAGAATCACACCTGAGCACCCCCCCCGAGAGAATCACACCTGAACCCCCCCAAGAGAATCACACCTGAGCACCCCCCCCGAGAGAATCACACCTGAACCCCCCCAAGAGAATCACACCTGAGCACCCCCCCCGCCCCAGAGAGAATCACACCTGAGCACCCCCCCGAGAGAATCACACCTGAGCACCCCCCCCGAGAGAATCACACCTGAACCCCCCCAAGAGAATCACACCTGAGCACCCCCCCCCCGCCCCAGAGAGAATCACACCTGAACCCCCCCAAGAGAATCACACCTGAACCCCCCCAAGAGAATCACACCTGAGCACCCCCCCCGCCCCAGAGAGAATCACACCTGAACCCCCCCAAGAGAATCACACCTGAGCACCCCTTCCCCCCGCCCCAGAGAGAATCACACCTGAACCCCCCCAAGAGAATCACACCTGAGCACCCCCCCCGCCCCAGAGAGAATCACACCTGAACCCCCCCAAGAGAATCACACCTGAGCACCCCCCCCCGCCCCAGAGAGAATCACACCTGAACCCCCCCAAGAGAATCACACCTGAACCCCCCCAAGAGAATCACACCTGAGCCCCCCCAACGAGAGAATCACACCTGAGCCCCCCAACGAGAGAATCACACCTGAGCCCCCCAATGAGAGAATCACACCTGAGCCCCCCAATGAGAGAATCACTCCTGAGCCCCCCAACGAGAGAATCACACCTGAGCCCCCCAACGAAAGAATCACACCTGAGCCCCCCAAGAGAATCACACCTGAGCCCCCCAACGAGAGAATCACACCTGAGCCCCCCAACTAGAGAATCACACCTGAGCCCCCCAACGAGAGAATCACACCTGAGCCCCCCAACGAGAGAATCACACCTAGGCCCCCCCCCCAGAGCATCTCACACGAGTGCCCCCCTGAGAGAATCACACCTAGCCCCCCCCCCCCCAGAGCATCTCACACCTGAGCCCCCCCCCCCCCGCGTGTCCCGGCCTGCCCACCATCGTCCCATGTCCCGGCCTGTCCTCCTTCATCTCCCCGTTCATCCCCAACAATAGAGTCGGGCCCTAAGGAGGAACACCGGAGCAGACAATGGAGGGGCCCCTTCCATCTCCACCTGGCGGAACGCACCACCCGCCCACTTCATACCACATCCGCCATCACTGCCGGGACATGTCACCCCCCCCCCCCGATCACCAGTCAGTGACACCCTGTACAGGACACGTCACCCCCCCCCCCGATCACCAGTCAGTGACACCCTGTACAGGACACGTCACCCCCCCCCGATCACCAGTCAGTGACACCCTGTACAGGACACATCACCCCCCCCCCTCGATCCCCAGTCAGTGACACCCTGTACAGGACACATCACCCCCCCCGATCACCAGTCAGTGACACCCTGTACAGGACACGTCACCCCCCCCCCCCGATCACCAGTCAGTGACACCCTGTACAGGAACATCACCCCCCCCCCTCGATCCCCAGTCAGTGACACCCTGTACAGGACACATCACCCCCCCCCGATCACCAGTCAGTGACACCCTGTACAGGACACATCACCCCCCCCCTCGATCACCAGTCAGTGACACCCTGTACAAGACACATCCCCCCCCCCTCGATCACCAGTCAGTGACACCCTGTACAGGGCACATCACCCCCCCCCCTCGATCACCAGTCAGTGACACCCTGTACAGGGCACATCACCCCCCCTCGATCACCAGTCAGTGACACCCTGTACAGGGCACATCACCCCCCCCTAGATCACCAGTCAGTGACACCCTGTACAAGACACATCACCCCCCCCCCGATCACCAATCAGTGACACCCTGTCAGGGCACATCACCCCCCCCCCGATCACCAGTCAGTGACACCCTGTACAGGACACACCACCCCCCCCCGATCACCAGTCAGTGACACCCTGTACAGGACACATCACCCCCCCCCCAATCTCCAGTCAGTGACACCCTGTACAGGACACATCACCCCCCCCCCCCCGATCACCAGTCAGTGACACCCTGTACAGGACACATCACCCCCCCCCCCTCGATCCCCAGTCAGTGACACCCTGTACAGGACACATCACCTCCCCCCTCGATCACAAGTCAGTGACACCCTGTACAAGACACATCCCCCCCTCCCCTCGATCACCAGTCAGTGACACCCTGTACAGGGCACATCCCCCCGCCCCCTCGATCACCAGTCAGTGACACCCTGTACAGGGCACATCACCCCCCCTCGATCACCAGTCAGTGACACCCTGTACAGGGCACATCACCCCCCCCCCCTAGATCACCAGTCAGTGACACCCTGTACAGGGCACATCACCCCCCCCCCCTAGATCACCAGTCAGTGACACCCTGTACAGGGCACATCACCCCCCCCCCCTAGATCACCAGTCAGTGACACCCTGTACAAGACACATCACCCCCCCCCCCGATCACCATCAGTGACACCCTGTACAGGAGACCCCCTGCATCACCAATCAGTGACACCCTGTACAGGACACATCACCCCCCCCCCCCCCCGATCACCAGTCAGTGACACCCTGTACAGGACACATAACCCCCCCCCCTCCCCTGAGAGAATCACACCTGAGCCCCCCCCGATACAATGGTCTGACCCACACTGCCCATACCGGACCCGTCTACTGTCTGATCTCTATAGAGGAGATACAATGGTCTGACCCACACTGCCCATACTGGACCCGTCTACTGTCTGATCTCTATAGAGGAGATACAATGGTCTGACCCACACTGCCCATACTGGACCCGTCTACTGTCTGATCTCTATAGAGGAGATACAATGGTCTGACCCACACTGCCCATACTGGACCCGTCTACTGTCTGATCTCTATAGAGGAGATACAATGGTCTGACCCACACTGCCCATACTGGACCCCGTCTACTGTCTGATCTCTATAGAGGAGATACAATGGTCTGACCCACACTGCCCATACCGGACCCGTCTACTGTCTGATCTCTATAGAGGAGATACAATGGTCTGACCCACACTGCCCATACCGGATCCGTCTACTGTCTGATCTCTATAGAGGAGATACAATGGTCTGACCCACACTGCCCATACCGGACCCGTCTACTGTCTGATCTCTATAGAGGAGATACAATGGTCTGACCCACACTGCCCATACCGGACCCGTCTACTGTCTGATCTCTATAGAGGAGATACAATGGTCTGACCCACACTGCCCATACCGGACCCGTCTACTGTCTGATCTCTATAGAGGAGACCGCACTGTCAGCAGACGAATGGCAGACCCCATCATAAGGAGCTCTGTATGAACAGATGGCAGTCCCTGAAGAGGGTTCACATTTTATGGTGACACTTGTTCCTGGTCTGCCATCATCAACTCAAATTTGGTGTCTCCACTCAGGACTAAATATACTTCTGTATGAAAGGAAGGTCTGTGCACCACCGACGTTCCATTTTTATCACTGAAGTGGACACTTCAACCAAGACCAAGTGACTGGAATCCATCCAAAGTATGAATGTAGAATGCTAAACATGCATACGCCACATGGCTAAAAGTATGTGAACCCCCCCTCCAGATGATGGAGCTCAGGTGTCTCCAGTGAAGGGTCCTGGTAATCCTCCATCATACAAAGACATTAGAGACAATTGTGCTCGTCTAGCCTTGTGGTAAGAGTTTGGTGAAGACCCTTTTCTGTCCCCCCATGACTGTCCCCCCGTGTACAAAGCCAGCTCCATAAAGACATGGAGGACCAGTTTGGTGAAGACCCTTTTCTGTCCCATGACTGTCCCCCGTGTACAAAGCCAGCTCCGTAAAAACATGGATGACCAGTTTGGTGAAGACCCTTTCCTGTCCCCCCATGACTGTCCCCCGTGTACAAAGCCAGCTCCATAAAGACATGGAGGACCAGTTTGGTGAAGACCCTTTTCTGTCCCCCATGACTGTCCCCAGTGTACTAAGCCAGCTCCATAAAGACATGGATGACCAGTTTGGTGAAGACCCTTTTCTGTCCCCCCATGACTGTCCCCCGTTTACAAAGCCAGCTCCATAAAGACATGGAGGACCAGTTTGGTGAAGACCCTTTTCTGTCCCCCATGACTGTCCCCCGTGTACAAAGCCAGCTCCATAAAGACATGGAGGACCAGTTTGGTGAAGACCCTTTTCTGTCCCCCCATGACTGTCCCCCGTGTACAAAGCCAGCTCCATAAAGACATGGAGGACCAGTTTGGTGAAGACCCTTTTCTATCCCCCATGACTGTCCCCAGTGTACTAAGCCAGCTCCATAAAGACATGGATGACCAGTTTGGTGAAGACCCTTTTCTGTCCCCCCATGACTGTCCCCCGTTTACAAAGCCAGCTCCATAAAGACATGGAGGACCAGTTTGGTGAAGACCCTTTTCTGTCCCCCATGACTGTCCCCCATGTACAAAGCCAGCTCCATAAAGACATGGAGGACCAGTTTGGTGAAGACCCTTTTCTGTCCCACCATGACTGTCCCCCGTGTACAAAGCCAGCTCCATAAAGACATGGAGGACCAGTTTGGTGTGGAGGAACTCCAGTGTCCTGTACAGAGCCCTGACCTCAACCCTACCAAATGCCTGAGGTCTTCTTAGCCCAAAAGTGTTAAGGAGGTTTGAGGCCATAGAGGAACTCCAATGTCCTTCACAGAGCCCTGACCTCAACCTTACTGAACACCTTTGAGATGAATTGGAATGCCAGAGCTATGGTTTTGGAATGGAATTTTCAACCAGATGATATAGGTGTGAGGAGTGTCCTGTACAGAGTCCAGACCTCAACCTTACTGAACACCTTTGAGATGAATTGGAACTCTGATGGTGAGTCAGGTCTTCTCACCCAACATCCAACAAATTTAAACAGACACCCTCCAAAATCTTGCAGGAAGCCTTTCCAAAAGAGTGGAGGATGATATAGCCATGAAGGGGGCAACTCCATAAAGACATGGTTTGACCAGTTCCTCCACACCAGAGCTCTGAGGTCAACCCTACTGAACACCTTTGGGGTATTCAGTAGGGGTCTAAGCCATCTTCTTGGCACATCACAGAAGGACGGAGACCTTTGTCCCAGAAGATGAACCATTGGAACACATAAAGAAATATCTATCTATGATACTCGGTTCTTGCATTATGTCCAGAGAACATGACAGAGAACATGGGTCTCTCGTGTTTGGTCTTGCCTTACCTTATTCACAGGAAGGTCTCCCCCTGAAATGGATCTTCGTGGATTATACGACCTAGGTGGGATTTCCTCTTCATGTTTCCCGAAAGTTTCTCCATAGTCCCGGTGTCAATCTGCAGATCCCCATGGAACGTCTCCGAGCTCCATAGACTGGATCTGCCCTTCACTCTCTCCATTGGAATGGCCTCCCAGTTAAAGCTCCTCAGACGAGAACGTTTCTTTGGTCAAACTGTAAAAGCGGGCCCCTGGGGGGCTCGGAAAGTGTTTGGATGGGAGGAGGTGGGGGTGGGGGAGCTGGAATTAGAGGAGAAGTTGGGAAGACATTGTGACGGACGGAAGGCGACTCGCAGACCTTGCCGCTGTCTTTGGAACTCATATTTGTGTTGATAAGCATCTCTTGGAGGGTCCGGAGATCCCCTTTGTGTCCCTCAAGATGGAAATAATAAGCAGCAGAGTCTCAGCAGAAGCTTCCCATGGCTCATTGAAGGAGGACACGGCGTGCGATCCCCGAGAACAGCTGTCAGAACAAGAGAGAAACCACAGGAATTCCAACATGACACCAGGAGAGCAGGAGATGAAAACCAACCATTGTCTCCACGGCTACACCTGAGTGATAATTGGGTGCTGAAGACTGCCTCATCCAACTGCCAGCATTGTACATACCTAAGGACCCCCAACCTTCACCGCTGACTCCACCTACCACCCAGCTGAGTACATACCTACCGACCCCCAACCTTCACCGCTGACTCACCTACCACCCA
>NW_028321087.1:0-40231 GCF_062004578.1 Staurois parvus
TATCCAATCACTAGAGAGCAATGACATCACTGAGAATGCAGCCTATCCAATCACTAGAGAGCGGTGACATCACCGAGAATGCAGCCTATCCGTTCACTAGAGAGCGGTGACATCACAGAGAATGCAGCCTATCCAATCACTAGAGAGCGATGACATCACAGAGAATGCAGCCTATCCAATCACTAGAGAGCGATGACATCACCGAGAACGCAGCCTATCCAATCACTAGAGAGCGGTGACATCACCAAGAACGCAGCCTATCCAATCACTAGAGAGCGGTGACATCACTCACTAGAGAGCGGTGACATCACTGAGAACGCAGCCTATCCGTTCACTAGAGAGCGGTGACATCACTGAGAATGCAGCCTATCCGTTCACTAGAGAGCGATGACATCACTGAGAATGCAGCCTATCCAATCACTAGAGAGCGGTGACATCACCGAGAATGCAGCCTATCCAATCACTAGAGAGCGGTGACATCACCGAGAATGCAGCCTATCCGTTCACTAGAGAGCGGTGACATCACTGAGAATGCAGCCTATCCGTTCACTAGAGAGCGATGACATCACTGAGAACGCAGCTTATCCGTTCACTAGAGAGCGATGACATCACTGAGAACGCTGCCTATCCAATCACTAGAGAGCGATGACATCACCGAGAACGCAGCCTATCCATTCACTAGAGAGCGGTGACATCACTGAGAATGCAGCCTATCCAATCACTAGAGAGCGGTGACATCACCAAGAATGCAGCCTATCCAATCACTAGAGAGCGGTGACATCACTGAGAACGTAGCCTATCCATTCACTAGAGAGCGATGACATCACTGAGAATGCAGCCTATCCAATCACTAGAGAGCGGTGACATCACCAAGAATGCAGCCTATCCAATCACTAGAGAGCGGTGACATCACTGAGAATACAGCCTATCCATTCACTAGAGAGAGGTGACATCACTGAGAATGCAGCCTATCCAATCACTAGAGAGCGGTGACATCACTGAGAACGCAGCCTATCCAATCACTAGAGAGCGGTGACATCACTGAGAATGCAGCCTATCCAATCACTAGAGAGCGGTGACATCACTGAGAATGCAGCCTATCCAATCACTAGAGAGTGGTGACATCACTGAGAACGCAGCCTATCCGTTCACTAGAGAGCGATGACATCACTGAGAATGCAGCCTATCCGTTCACTAGAGAGCGATGACATCACTGAGAATGCAGCCTATCCAATCACTAGAGAGCGGTGACATCACTGAGAACGCAGCCTATCCGTTCACTAGAGAGCGGTGACATCACTGAGAATGCAGCCTATTAGTTCACTAGAGAGCGATGACATCACTGAGAATGCTGCCTATCCAATCACTAGAGAGTGGTGACATCACCGAGAATGCAGTCTATCCAATCACTAGAGAGCGGTGACATCACTGAGAATGCAGCCTATCCATTCACTAGAGAGTGGTGACATCACTGAGAATGCAGCCTATCCAATCACTAGAGAGCGGTGACATCACCAAGAATGCAGCCTATCCATTCACTAGAGAGCGGTGACATCACTGAGAATTCAGCCTATCCATTCACTAGAGAGCGGTGACATCACTGAGAATGCAGCCTATCCATTCACTAGAGAGCAGTGACATCACCGAGAATGCAGCCTATCCAATCACTAGAGAGAGGTGACATCACCGAGAATGCAGCCTATCCAGTCACTAGAGAGCGGTGACATCACCGAGAATGCAGCCTATCCAATCACTAGAGAGCGGTGACATCACTGAGAACGCAGCCTATCCAATCACTAGAGAGCGGTGACATCACCGAGAACGCAGCCTATCCAATCACTAGAGAGCGGTGACATCACTGAGAACGCAGCCTATCCGTTCACTAGAGAGCGATGACATCACCGAGAATGCAGCCTATCCCTTCACTAGAGAGCGATGACATCACCGAGAATGCAGCCTATCCCTTCACTAGAGAGCGGTGACATCACTGAGAATGCAGCCTATCCAATCACTAGAGAGCGGTGACATCACTGAGAATGCAGCCTATCCAATCACTAGAGAGCGGTGACATCACAGAAAATGCAGCCTATCCAATCCCTAGAGAGCGATGACATCACCGAGAATGCAGCCTATCCATTCACTAGAGAGCGGTGACATCACTGAGAATGCAGCCTATCCATTCACTAGAGAGCGATGACATCACTGAGAACGCAGCCTATCCATTCACTAGAGAGCGATGACATCACTGAGAACGCAGCCTATCCGTTCACTAGAGAGCGATGACATCACCGAGAATGCAGCCTATCCCTTCACTAGAGAGCGATGACATCACCGAGAATGCAGTCTATCCAATCACTAGAGAGCGATGACATCACTGAGAATGCAGCCTATCCAATCACTAGAGAGTGGTGACATCACTGAGAACGCAGCCTATCCAATCACTAGAGAGCGGTGACATCACTGAGAATGCAGCCTATCCAATCACTAGAGAGTGGTGACATCACTGAGAACGCAGCCTATCCGTTCACTAGAGAGCGATGACATCACTGAGAATGCAGCCTATCCGTTCACTAGAGAGCGATGACATCACTGAGAATGCAGCCTATCCAATCACTAGAGAGCGGTGACATCACTGAGAACGCAGCCTATCCGTTCACTAGAGAGCGGTGACATCACTGAGAATGCAGCCTATTAGTTCACTAGAGAGCGATGACATCACTGAGAATGCTGCCTATCCAATCACTAGAGAGTGGTGACATCACCGAGAATGCAGTCTATCCAATCACTAGAGAGCGGTGACATCACTGAGAATGCAGCCTATCCATTCACTAGAGAGTGGTGACATCACTGAGAATGCAGCCTATCCAATCACTAGAGAGCGGTGACATCACCAAGAATGCAGCCTATCCATTCACTAGAGAGCGGTGACATCACTGAGAATTCAGCCTATCCATTCACTAGAGAGCGGTGACATCACTGAGAATGCAGCCTATCCATTCACTAGAGAGCAGTGACATCACCGAGAATGCAGCCTATCCAATCACTAGAGAGAGGTGACATCACCGAGAATGCAGCCTATCCAGTCACTAGAGAGCGGTGACATCACCGAGAATGCAGCCTATCCAATCACTAGAGAGCGGTGACATCACTGAGAACGCAGCCTATCCAATCACTAGAGAGCGGTGACATCACCGAGAACGCAGCCTATCCAATCACTAGAGAGCGGTGACATCACTGAGAACGCAGCCTATCCGTTCACTAGAGAGCGATGACATCACCGAGAATGCAGCCTATCCCTTCACTAGAGAGCGATGACATCACCGAGAATGCAGCCTATCCCTTCACTAGAGAGCGGTGACATCACTGAGAATGCAGCCTATCCAATCACTAGAGAGCGATGACATCACTGAGAATGCAGCCTATCCAATCACTAGAGAGCGGTGACATCACAGAAAATGCAGCCTATCCAATCCCTAGAGAGCGATGACATCACCGAGAATGCAGCCTATCCATTCACTAGAGAGCGGTGACATCACTGAGAACGCAGCCTATCCATTCACTAGAGAGCGATGACATCACTGAGAACGCAGCCTATCCATTCACTAGAGAGCGATGACATCACTGAGAACGCAGCCTATCCGTTCACTAGAGAGCGATGACATCACCGAGAATGCAGCCTATCCCTTCACTAGAGAGCGATGACATCACCGAGAATGCAGTCTATCCAATCACTAGAGAGCGATGACATCACTGAGAATGCAGCCTATCCAATCACTAGAGAGTGGTGACATCACTGAGAACGCAGCCTATCCGTTCACTAGAGAGCGATGACATCACTGAGAATGCAGCCTATCCGTTCACTAGAGAGCGATGACATCACTGAGAATGCAGCCTATCCAATCACTAGAGAGCGGTGACATCACTGAGAACGCAGCCTATCCGTTCACTAGAGAGCGGTGACATCACTGAGAATGCAGCCTATTAGTTCACTAGAGAGCGATGACATCACTGAGAATGCTGCCTATCCAATCACTAGAGAGCGGTGACATCACTGAGAATGCAGCCTATCCAATCACTAGAGAGCGGTGACATCACCAAGAATGCAGCCTATCCATTCACTAGAGAGCGGTGACATCACTGAGAATTCAGCCTATCCATTCACTAGAGAGCGGTGACATAACTGAGAATGCAGCCTATCCATTCACTAGAGAGCGATGACATCACCGAGAATGCAGCCTATCCAATCACTAGAGAGAGGTGACATCACCGAGAATGCAGCCTATCCAATCACTAGAGAGAGGTGACATCACCGAGAATGCAGCCTATCCAATCACTAGAGAGCGATGACATCACCGAGAATGCAGCCTATCCAATCACTAGAGAGAGGTGACATCACCGAGAATGCAGCCTATCCAGTCACTAGAGAGCGGTGACATCACCGAGAATGCAGCCTATCCAATCACTAGAGAGCGGTGACATCACTGAGAACGCAGCCTATCCAATCACTAGAGAGCGGTGACATCACTGAGAACGCAGCCTATCCGTTCACTAGAGAGCGATGACATCACCGAGAATGCAGCCTATCCCTTCACTAGAGAGCGGTGACATCACTGAGAATGCAGCCTATCCAATCACTAGAGAGCGATGACATCACCGAGAATGCAGCCTATCCAATCACTAGAGAGCGGTGACATCACTGAGAACGCAGCCTATCCAATCACTAGAGAGCGGTGACATCACTGAGAACGCAGCCTATCCGTTCACTAGAGAGCGATGACATCACCGAGAATGCAGCCTATCCCTTCACTAGAGAGCGGTGACATCACTGAGAATGCAGCCTATCCAATCACTAGAGAGCGATGACATCACCGAGAATGCAGCCTATCCAATCACTAGAGGGCGGTGACCCGGGAAGGCGTGGCTTTGCAATACAGAAATATTTCCCGTATTTTGTCGGTTGATTCCGCCAGAAGTCCAGTAACGTCTCTCACTGACTGACGCACTGAAATCCCGAGAAGTGTTGTCAGCCCCGCCCCTCCGCTCCCCTGCTGGACTACAGACCCCCCCATGTAATGCAGGGGAGGGGGCGGGGGGGTTATGTTGATGTTGGTGGTCTATCATTGCTGGAGGCCTATCGTTTCTTGATGCTCAAAGGTGGGTAGGGGGCGGAGACAAGGGGCGGAGACAAGGGGTGGGGACAAGGGGCGGGGACTCAGAAGCGCAGATACCGGCACCTATTATCTGGTTACATTGTATCTGAAGACAAAACGTTCCAACAAAACGGACGACTTTTCCCTGAATGGAGCCACAAATAATAACGAATCTCTTGGTTCTGGCTGTACTTTGACCCATGACCCCCCTCCCCCCCCCAGCCTGGGCTCCAGTCACTCCAGAGCCTGCGCAGGACGCAGAACGCAGAACGCCCGCCATTCCTCACCTCTCATACAAACACCTGAAATGGGAACAGCATGAAAATATAGAAAAGATGATGTCTTCCTGTGCTAATAAACTCAGTCAGGAGGTACACTACGTTGCCCCAAGTATTGTCCCCGCCCCTCCATATCATGTGATTCAGGTGTTCCAATCCCCTCCATATCATGTGATTCAGGTGCTCCAATCCCCTCCATATCATGTGATTCAGGTGTTCCAATCCCCTCCATATCATGTGATTCAGGTGTTCCAATCCCCTCCATATCATGTGACTCAGGTGTTCCAATCCCCTCCATATCATGTGATTCAGGTGCTCCAATCCCCTCCATATCATGTGATTCAGGTGTTCCAATCCCCTCCATATCATGTGATTCAGGTGCTCCAATCCCCTCCATATCATGTGATTCAGGTGTTCCAATCCCCTCCATATCATGTGATTCAGGTGTTCCAATCCCCTCCATATCATGTGACTCAGGTGTTCCAATCCCCTCCATATCATGTGATTCAGGTGCTCCAATCCCCTCCATATCATGTGATTCAGGTGGTCCAATCCTCTCCATATCATGTGATCCCGGTGTTCCAATCCCCTCCATATCATGTGATTCAGGTGTTCCAATCCCCTCCATATCATGTGATTCAGGTGTTCCAATCCCCTCCATATCATGTGATTCAGGTGTTCCAATCCCCTCCATATCATGTGATTCAGGTGTTCCAATCCCCTCCATGGACACAGGTGTATACAATCATCCCCTAGGCATGCAGACGGCTTCTACAAACATTGGTGAAAGAATGGGTCGCTCTCAGGAGCTCAGTGACTCCAAGCGTGGTCCCGTGATAGGTGGCCACCTGGGCAATATGTCCATCCGTGACATTTCCTGGCTACTAAATATTCCACGCTCAACTGTTAGTGGGATTATAACAAAGTGGAAGCCACTGGGAACAACAGCCACTCAGCCACCAAGTGGTAGGCCACGTCATATGACAGGGCGGGGTCAGCGCATGCTGAAGCGCACAGTGCGCAGAAGTCACCAACTGTCTGCAGAGTCAATAGCTAAAGACCTCCAAACTTGGTGTGGCCTTCAGATGAGCCCAACAACAGTGTGTAGAGAGCTCCATGGAATGGGTTTCCATGGCTGAGCAGCTGCATCCAAGCCTTCCATCACCAAGTGCAATGCAAAGCGTCGGATGCCGTGGTGTAAAGCACGCCGCCACTGGACTCTAGAGCAGCTGCATCCAAGCCTTCCATCACCAAGTGCAATGCAAAGCGTCGGATGCCATGGTGTAAAGCACGCCGCCACTGGACTCTAGAGCAGCTGCATCCAAGCCTTCCATCACCAAGTGCAATACAAAGCGTCGGATGCCGTGGTGTAAAGCACGCCGCCACTGGACTCTAGAGCAGCTGCATCCAAGCCTTCCATCACCAAGTGCAATGCAAAGCGTCGGATGCCATGGTGTAAAGCACGCCGCCACTGGACTCTAGAGCAGCTGCATCCAAGCCTTCCATCACCAAGTGCAATACAAAGCGTCGGATGCCGTGGTGTAAAGCACGCCGCCACTGGACTCTAGAGCAGAGGAGATGTGTTCTCTGGAGTGACCAATCACGCTTCTCTGTCTGGCAATCCGATGGTTGTGTCTGGGTTTGGCGGTTGCCAGGAGAATATAGTGTATATATGGGGGGGGACAATACTTGGGGCAGTATAGTGTATATGGGGGGCGGGGACAATACTTGGGGCAGTATGGTGTATATACGGGGGGGCGGGGACAATACTTGGGGCAATATAGTGTATATATGGGGGGGCGGGGACAATACTTGGGGCAATATAGTGTATATACGGGGGGCGGGGACAATACTTGGGGCAATATAGTGTATATATGGGGGGGGGACAATGCTTGGGGCAATATAGTGTATATACGGGGGGGGGACAATACTTGGGGCAATATAGTGTATATACGGGGGGGCGACAATACTTGGGGCAATATAGTGTATATACGAGGGGGGGCGGGGACAATACTTGGGGCAATATAGTGTATATACGGGGGGGGGGGGACAATACTTGGGGCAATATAGTGTATATACGGGGGGCGGGGACAATACTTGGGGCAATATAGTGTATATATGGGGGGGGGACAATACTTGGGGCAATATAGTGTATATACGGGGGGGGCGGGGACAATGCTTGGGGCAATATAGTGTATATACGGGGGGGGGACAATACTTGGGGCAATATAGTGTATATACGGGGGGGGGGACAATACTTGGGGTAATATAGTGTATATACAGGGGGGGGACAATACTTGGGGCAATATAGTGTATATACGGGGGGCGGGGACAATACTTGGGGCAATATAGTGTATATACGGGGGGCGGGGACAATACTTGGGGCAATATAGTGTATATACGGGGGGGGGGGGGGCGGGGACAATACTTGGGGCAATATAGTGTATATACGGGGGGGACAATACTTGGGGCAATATAGTGTATATACGGGGGGGGGGACAATACTTAGGGCAATATAGTGTATATACGGGGGTGGGGGGACAATACTTGGGGCAATATAGTGTATATACGGGGGGGGGGACAATACTTGGGGCAATATAGTGTATATACAGGGGGGCGGGGACAATACTTGGGGTAATATAGTGTATATACGGGGGGGGGACAATACTTGGGGTAATATAGTGTATATACAGGGGGGCGGGGACAATACTTGGGGTAATATAGTGTATATACGGGGGGGGGACAATACTTGGGGTAATATAGTGTATATACGGGGGGGGGGGGTACAATACTTGGGGCAATATAGTATATATATGGGGGGGGGACAATACTTGGGGCAATATAGTGTATATACGGGGGGGGGACAATACTTGGGGTAATATAGTGTATATATGGGGGGGGGTACAATACTTGGGGTAATATAGTGTATATACGGGGGGGGGGGTACAATACTTGGGGCAATATAGTATATATATGGGGGGGGGACAATACTTGGGGCAATATAGTGTATATACGGGGGGGGTACAATACTTGGGGCAATATAGTGTATATACGGGGGGGGGGACAATACTTGGGGCAATATAGTGTATATGGGGGGGGACAATACTTGGGGCAATATAGTGTATATACGGGGGGGGGTACAATACTTGGGGCAATATAGTGTATATATGGGGGGGGGACAATACTTGGGGTAATATAGTGTATATACGGGGGGGGACAATACTTGGGGCAATATAGTGTATATACGGGGGGGGGGACAATACTTGGGGTAATATAGTGTATATATGGGGGGCGGGGACAATACTTGGGCAATATAGTGTATATATGGGGGGCGGGGACAATACTTGGGGTAATATAGTGTATATATGGGGGGGGGTACAATACTTGGGGTAATATAGTGTATATACGGGGGGGGGTACAATACTTGGGGCAATATAGTGTATATACGGGGGGGGGGACAATACTTGGGGCAATATAGTGTATATACGGGGGGGACAATACTTGGGGTAATATAGTGTATATACGGGGGGGGGGACAATACTTGGGGCAATATAGTGTATATACGGGGGGGGGACAATACTTGGGGCAATATAGTGTATATACAGGGGGGGGACAATACTTGGGGTAATATAGTGTATATACGGGGGGGGGGACAATACTTGGGGCAATATAGTGTATATACGGGGGGGGGACAATACTTGGGGTAATATAGTGTATATACAGGGGGGGGGGACAATACTTGGGGCAATATAGTGTATATATGGGGGGCGGGGACAATACTTGGGGTAATATAGTGTATATATGGGGGGGGGGGGTACAATACTTGGGGTAATATAGTGTATATACGGGGGGGGGGGGGTACAATACTTGGGGCAATATAGTGTATATACGGGGGGGGGGACAATACTTGGGGCAATATAGTGTATATGGGGGGGGACAATACTTGGGGCAATATAGTGTATATACGGGGGGGGACAATACTTGGGGCAATATAGTGTATATACGGGGGGGGGTACAATACTTGGGGCAATATAGTGTATATATGGGGGGGGGACAATACTTGGGGCAATATAGCGTATATATGGGGGGGTGGGGACAATACTTGGGGCAATATAGTGTATATACGGGGGGGGGGACAATACTTGGGGCAATATAGTGTATATATGGGGGGGGGACAATACTTGGGGCAATATAGTGTATATACGGGGGGGGGACAATACTTGGGGCAATATAGTGTATATACGGGGGGGGGACAATACTTGGGGTAATATAGTGTATATACGGGGGGGGGGGACAATACTTGGGGTAATATAGTGTATATACGGGGGGGGGACAATACTTGGGGCAATATAGTGTATATATGGGGGGGGGGACAATACTTGGGGCAATATAGTGTATATACGGGGGGGGGACAATACTTGGGGCAATATAGTGTATATATGGGGGGCGGGGACAATACTTGGGGCAATATAGTGTATATACGGGGGGGGGGACAATACTTGGGGCAATATAGTGTATATATGGGGGGCGGGGACAATACTTGGGGTAATATAGTGTATATACGGGGGGGGGGTACAATACTTGGGGCAATATAGTGTATATACGGGGGGGGGACAATACTTGGGGCAATATAGTGTATATACGGGGGGGGGGACAATACTTGGGGCAATATAGTGTATATACGGGGGGCGGGGACAATACTTGGGGCAATATAGTGTATATACGGGGGGGACAATACTTGGGGCAATATAGTGTATATACGGGGGGGGGGACAATACTTGGGGCAATATAGTGTATATATGGGGGGGGGGGACAATACTTGGGGCAATATAGTGTATATGGGGGGGGACAATACTTGGGGCAACATAGTGTATATATGGGGGGGGGACAATACTTGGGGCAATATAGTGTATATATGGGGGGGGGACAATACTTGGGGCAATATAGTGTATATATGGGGGGGGGACAATACTTGGGGCAATATAGTGTATATACGGGGGGGGGGGGACAATACTTGGGGTAATATAGTGTATATATGGGGGGGGGACAATACTTGGGGCAATATAGTGTATATATGGGGGGGGGGACAATACTTGGGGCAATATAGTGTATATATGGGGGGGGGACAATACTTGGGGCAATATAGTGTATATACGGGGGGGGGACAATACTTGGGGCAATATAGTGTATATACGGGGGGGGGGGGACAATACTTGGGGCAATATAGTGTATATATGGGGGGCGGGGACAATACTTGGGGCAATATAGTGTATATACGGGGGGCGGGGACAATACTTGGGGCAATATAGTGTATATACGGGGGGGGGGACAATACTTGGGGCAATATAGTGTATATATGGGGGGGGGGACAATACTTGGGGCAATATAGTGTATATATGGGGGGGGACAATACTTGGGGCAATATAGTGTATATACGGGGGGGGGACAATACTTGGGGCAATATAGTGTATATATGGGGGGGGGGACAATACTTGGGGCAATATAGTGTATATACGGGGGGGGGGACAATACTTGGGGCAATATAGTGTATATATGGGGGGGGACAATACTTGGGGCAATATCGTGTATATACAGGGGGGGGGTACAATACTTGGGGCAATATAGTGTATATACGGGGGGGGTACAATACTTGGGGCAATATAGTGTATATATGGGGGGGGGACAATACTTGGGGCAATATAGTGTATATATGGGGGGGGACAATACTTGGGGCAATATAGTGTATATACGGGGGGGGGGACAATACTTGGGGCAATATAGTGTATATATGGGGGGGGGACAATACTTGGGGCAATATAGTGTATATACGGGGGGGGGCGGGGACAATGCTTGGGGCAATATAGTGTATATACGGGGGGGGTACAATACTTGGGGCAATATAGTGTATATACGGGGGGGGGACAATACTTGGGGCAATATAGTGTATATACAGGGGGGCGGGGACAATACTTGGGGTAATATAGTGTATATACAGGGGGGGGGACAATACTTGGGGTAATATAGTGTATATACAGGGGGGCGGGGACAATACTTGGGGTAATATAGTGTATATACGGGGGGGGGGCGGGGACAATACTTGGGGCAATATAGAGTATATATGGGGGGCGGGGACAATACTTGGGGTAATATAGTGTATATATGGGGGGGGGTACAATACTTGGGGTAATATAGTGTATATACGGGGGGGGGGGGGGTACAATACTTGGGGCAATATAGTGTATATACGGGGGGGGGGGACAATACTTGGGGCAATATAGTGTATATACGGGGGGGGTACAATACTTGGGGCAATATAGTGTATATACGGGGGGGGGACAATACTTGGGGCAATATAGTGTATATGGGGGGGGACAATACTTGGGGCAATATAGTGTATATACGGGGGGGGTACAATACTTGGGGCAATATAGTGTATATACGGGGGGGGGGACAATACTTGGGGTAATATAGTGTATATACGGGGGGGGACAATACTTGGGGCAATATAGTGTATATATGGGGGGCGGGGACAATACTTGGGGTAATATAGTGTATATATGGGGGGGGGGGGTACAATACTTGGGGCAATATAGTGTATATACGGGGGGGGGACAATACTTGGGGCAATATAGTGTATATACGGGGGGGGACAATACTTGGGGTAATATAGTGTATATACGGGGGGGGGACAATACTTGGGGCAATATAGTGTATATATGGGGGGGGGACAATACTTGGGGCAATATAGTGTATATACGGGGGGGGGACAATACTTGGGGCAATATAGTGTATATATGGGGGGCGGGGACAATACTTGGGGCAATATAGTGTATATACAGGGGGGGGGGACAATACTTGGGGCAATATAGTGTATATATGGGGGGCGGGGACAATACTTGGGGTAATATAGTGTATATATGGGGGGGGGGGTACAATACTTGGGGTAATATAGTGTATATACGGGGGGGGGGTACAATACTTGGGGCAATATAGTGTATATACGGGGGGGGGACAATACTTGGGGCAATATAGTGTATATACGGGGGGGGGTACAATACTTGGGGCAATATAGTGTATATACGGGGGGGGGGGACAATACTTGGGGCAATATAGTGTATATGGGGGGGGACAATACTTGGGGCAATATAGTGTATATACGGGGGGCGGGGACAATACTTGGGGCAATATAGTGTATATACGGGGGGGGGACAATACTTGGGGCAATATAGTGTATATATGGGGGGGGGGGGACAATACTTGGGGCAATATAGTGTATATATGGGGGGGGGGGGACAATACATGGGGCAATATAGTGTATATACGGGGGGTGGGGACAATACTTGGGGCAATATAGTGTATATATGGGGGGGGGACAATACTTGGGGCAATATAGTGTATATACGGGGGGGGGACAATACTTGGGGCAATATAGTGTATATACGGGGGGGGGGACAATACTTGGGGCAATATAGTGTATATATGGGGGGGGGGGACAATACTTGGGGCAATATAGTGTATATGGGGGGGGACAATACTTGGGGCAATATAGTGTATATATGGGGGGGGGGACAATACTTGGGGCAATATAGTGTATATACGGGGGGGGGACAATACTTGGGGCAATATAGTGTATATATGGGGGGGGGGGACAATACTTGGGGCAATATAGTGTATATGGGGGGGGACAATACTTGGGGCAACATAGTGTATATACGGGGGGTGGGGACAATACTTGGGGCAATATAGTGTATATATGGGGGGGGGACAATACTTGGGGCAATATAGTGTATATACGGGGGGGGGACAATACTTGGGGCAATATAGTGTATATACGGGGGGGGGGACAATACTTGGGGCAATATAGTGTATATATGGGGGGGGGGGACAATACTTGGGGCAATATAGTGTATATGGGGGGGGACAATACTTGGGGCAATATAGTGTATATACGGGGGGGGGACAATACTTGGGGCAATATAGTGTATATATGGGGGGGGGACAATACTTGGGGCAATATAGTGTATATATGGGGGGGGACAATACTTGGGGCAATATAGTGTATATACGGGGGGGGGACAATACTTGGGGCAATATAGTGTATATATGGGGGGGGGACAATACTTGGGGCAATATAGTGTATATACGGGGGGCGGGGACAATACTTGGGGCAATATAGTGTATATACGGGGGGGGGACAATACTTGGGGCAATATAGTGTATATACGGGGGGGGGGACAATACTTGGGGCAATATAGTGTATATATGGGGGGCGGGGACAATACTTGGGGCAATATAGTGTATATATGGGGGGGGATAATACTTGGGGCAATATCGTGTATATATGGGGGGGGACAATACTTGGGGCAATATAGTGTATATATGGGGGGGGGACAATACTTGGGGCAATATAGTGTATATACGGGGGGGGGGGACAATACTTGGGGCAATATAGTGTATATACGGGGGGGGACAATACTTGGGGTAATATAGTGTATATACGGGGGGGGGGGGGTACAATACTTGGGGCAATATAGTGTATATGGGGGGGGACAATACTTGGGGCAATATAGTGTATATACGGGGGGGGGACAATACTTGGGGCAATATAGTGTATATACGGGGGGGGGGACAATACTTGGGGCAATATAGTGTATATACGGGGGGGGGGACAATACTTGGGGCAATATAGTGTATATACGGGGGGGGGACAATACTTGGGGCAATATAGTGTATATATGGGGGGGGGACAATACTTGGGGCAATATAGTGTATATACGGGGGGGGGGCGGGGACAATACTTGGGGTAATATAGTGTATATACGGGGGGGGGACAATACTTGGGGCAATATAGTGTATATACGGGGGGGGGGACAATACTTGGGGCAATATAGTGTATATATGGGGGGGGACAATACTTGGGGTAATATAGTGTATATATGGGGGGGGGACAATACTTGGGGCAATATAGTGTATATACGGGGGGGGACAATACTTGGGGCAATATAGTGTATATATGGGGGGGGGTACAATACTTGGGGCAATATAGTGTATATACGGGGGGGGGGACAATACTTGGGGCAATATAGTGTATATATGGGGGGGGTACAATACTTGGGGCAATATAGTGTATATACGGGGGGGGACAATACTTGGGGCAATATAGTGTATATATGGGGGGGGGGACAATACTTGGGGCAATATCATGTATCTGTTACCATTTAGTGCCCCATCTCTCCGGAGGAACGGCGGTATGATCCCCCAGGATGCACCACGAGGGGAGATTTACTAACACTGGAGCACTCAGAATCTGGAGCAGCCCTGCATGGCAGCCAATCCGCTTCTTTCTTCAGCTTGTTCCATGAAGCTTTGACAATCCTGGAAGCTGATTGGCTCCCATGCACAGCTGCACTCTCTGGTGTTAGTAAATCCCCCCCTAGTGGTTGGGATGAAATGTACAGATTTACTAACACAGGTGAAAGTTGTGGAGTTGGTTTGGACATTCAGGTTTGTCTCTGGGGGGGGGGGGGGAGGGGATTTGACCTCGGACATGGAGGGGTTAAGGGGGCGTACTCCCGGAGAAGTGTCCCTATTGGTTTATGGAATTCCCATGGCTCATTATTTGGATGTACAGTCAGAGTTCCCCTTTATAGAGTCCTCCGTGTGAAGATGGAGAAGGTGGCGGCACCACGTCTGCGCGGCGCGCCGCGGGAACATTGACTGACAGACGGCGGGAATGGCCGTTTAATTAGATTTGCTCCATTTCCAGCAATTCATCATCTGGCTGACAGTTCCAGCAGAATGGAGCTTCAGGCCGCATTACCATCATAGAGAAGAGGCGCCGCCGCGCCCGCCGAGCACAAATCCGGGTTAAAGAGTAACTCCACCTTCCCGGAGGATGAAGCCCCGCCCCCTCTTGGCGATCTCTGCGCACCGCACAGGTTGTAACACTGCAGCAGATTCCGACCTTTTGTTTGTTTCTCTGTCCTGTGTGGAGGGACTGGGAGCGACTTCATCAATCAGCTGCTGCGCCTGCAGGGCTCTGAGGACAGCGGCAGGGTCTGCATCCCTCTACATGGAATTTCCCTTGGGGAATATCTCACCCAAAAATGGAAACGTTTGTTGCAGAGGATGCCAAAAATCTGACTGGTATCTTCCTGCAAACTTCTGGGGAAATCAGTCAGCCAATCACACAGAAGGACATGAGATTTCTGGGGGGCGGTCTGCATACCACCTGTGCACAGAACGCCCCCCCAGGCGGCCATATTGCATTTTACAGACTGAGAAGGAAACGCCAATGTGACTCCTTCCCAGAGATGTCCTCTGCAGACTGCGGCTCCTCCTCTGGGTTATATGACCCCCAGCATCATTCACAGACTTTGTGTGAGCGCACGGTGTCATGGACCCGCCCCCTGGGGATGTAATATGACACTCACAGAAGAAGGATGGCCATTGGAGAAAGACGACGCTCAGCATCATGTGACCGACCAATATACTGATCCCACTGCAGGTGGCGGCTATCAGGACAGGAAGGAAGGGAGATGATGTCACCGGGACAGGAAGGAAGGGAGATGATGTCACCGGGACAGGAAGGAAGGGAGATGATGTCACCGGGACAGGAAGGATGATGTCACTGGGATTTGACAGGAATTTGCCAGGATTTGACAGGAAGGATGATGTCACTGGGACAGGAAGGAAGGGCGATGATGTCACCGGGACAGGAAGGAGGGGCGATGATGTCACCGGGACAGGAAGGAAGGGCGATGATGTCACCGGGACAGGAAGGAGGGGCGATGATGTCACCGGGACAGGAAGGAAGGGCGATGATGTCACCGGGACAGGAAGGAGGGGCGATGATGTCACCGGGACAGGAAGGAAGGGCGATGATGTCACCAGGACAGGAAGGCGGGGCGATGATGTCACCGGGACAGGAAGGAGGGGCGATGATGTCACCGGGACAGGAAGGAAGGGCGATGATGTCACTGGGACAGGAAGGAAGGGCGATGATGTCACTGGGACAGGAAGGAAGGGCGATGATGTCACCGGGACAGGAAGGAAGGTACATTTTGCAGAACACAAGGAGGGAAACGACCCCCCAGATCTCACGCCATGGAAGACGCCAGCAATGACCACATTTGTATTCTGACTTTGGGTGCCATGCAGCCCCAGTGACTAGGGCCCTCCTGTGGTGAAGGATTTTCCGGGTGAAGGATTTGCTGGGTTAAGGATTTGCTGGGTGCCGGGTGTAGGTTTGCCGGGTGAAGGATTTGCCGGGTGTAGGATTTGCCGGGTGAAGGATTTGCCGGGTGTAGGATTTGCCGGGTGTAGGATTTGCCGGGTGAAGGATTTGCTGGGTGCTGGGTGTAGGATTTGCCGGGTGTAGGATTTTCCGGGTGAAGGATTTCCCAGGTGCTGGGTGAAGGATTTGCCGGGTGCCGGGTGTAGGATTTGCTGGGTGTAGGATTTGCTGGGTGTAGGATTTGCTAGGTGTAGGATTTGCCGGGTGCCAGGTGTAGGATTTGCCGGGTGAAGGATTTGCCGGGTGTAGGATTTGCTGGGTGTAGGATTTGCTGGGTGTAGGATTTGCCGGGTGAAGGATTTGCCGGGTGTAGGATTTGCTGGGTGTAGGATTTGCTGGGTGTAGGATTTGCTGGGTGTAGGATTTGCCGGGTGAAGGATTTGCCAGGTGCCGGGTGAAGGATTTGCCGGGTGTAGGATTTGCTGGGTGTAGGATTTGCTGGGTGTAGGATTTGCCGGGTGCCGGGTGTAGGATTTGCTGGGTGTAGGATTTGCCGGGTGCCAGGTGTAGGATTTGCCGGGTGAAGGATTTGCCGGGTGCCGGGTGTAGGATTTGCTGGGTGTAGAATTTGCTGGGTGTAGGATTTGCCGGGTGCCAGGTGTAGGATTTGCCGGGTGAAGGATTTGCCAGGTGCCGGGTGAAGGATTTGCCGGGTGTAGGATTTGCCGGGTGTAGGATTTGCCGGGTGCCAGGTGTAGGATTTGCTGGGTGTAGGATTTGCCGGGTGCCAGGTGTAGGATTTGCCGGGTGAAGGATTTGCCAGGTGCCGGGTGAAGGATTTGCCGGGTGCCGGGTGTAGGATTTGCTGGGTGTAGGATTTGCTGGGTGTAGGATTTGCCGGGTGAAGGATTTGCCGGGTGAAGGATTTGCCGGGTGAAGGATTTGCTGGGTGTAGGATTTGCCGGGTGAAGGATTTGCTGGGTGTAGGATTTGCCGGGTGCCAGGTGTAGGATTTGCCGGGTGAAGGATTTGCCAGGTGCCGGGTGTAGGATTTACCGGGTGCCGGGATGGTGAAGGTCGGATCCGGCACCTATGGACAGATTTGTGAATTTCTACAGACGATCCGCCCACCAGAGAGCCGTCGCTGGGAATACAGAGCGGAAAGTATCAGCGTTGCCCCTGGCAACCAGAGAGACGCCGCGTCCCGAGGTAAAACCAGGACAGCTGGAATCTAATTGATGGCCACAGGCGGCACACATCTCTGCATAATTAACGTGGAGGCACTACGGGGCCCCACAGGGAAGGGGCCACACGTCTCCACATCTCTGCACGGTGCACCGCGTGCGTCACCGGCGTCCCCTCCACGTCTGACCCCACTTCATGGTACAGCGGAGGGCCGCGGGTTACGGACGGGCTGCATTCATTAACAGCGCTAATGGCTTGTAATTGAATGTGGAAGGCGCGGCGTGCGGCCCGGAGTCGCCTTTAATGATGGATTCGATGCTTTTTATCTCCACGGAATCAAAGCCAATTAATTCATAAAATCTTCCATGAAGATGAGGAGAAATCGCCTGGAAATGGAACGTCAGGTGACGTCTCCTCCGAAACAGGAAGAAGGAAAGTCTAGATGCAGCTTTTCTCATTACCCGCCGCGAGAACGAACATGGAGGACGATCCTCACCCTGGAAGGACAGAGGCCATGGGGTGTGGAGGGACCTCTGTTGGGTCTTTGTTGTCTGAAGATTTGGGGAAATATTTGTCTTTGTGATGCCAAGATGACTGACCCCTGTGCATGCGCAGCTCAACCTACATCACTGACACAGTCCCTGCGTGCCTAGATGACTGACCCCTGTGCATGCGCAGCTCAGCGTACATCACCGATGCAGTTCCTGAGTGCCAGGATGACTGACCCCTGTGCATGCGCAGCTCAGCCTACATCACCGATGCAGTTCCTGAGTGCCAGGATGACTGACCCCTGTGCATGCGCAGCTCAACCTACATCACTGACGCAGTCCCTACGTGCCAGGATGACTGACCCCTGTGCATGCGCAGCTCAGCCTACATCACCGACGCAGTCCCTGCGTGCCAAGATGACTGACCCCTGTGCATGCGCAGCTCAGCCTACATCACCGACACAGTCCCTGCGTGCCAGAATGACTGACCCCTGTGCATGCGCAGCTCAACCTACATCACCGACACAGTCCCTGCATGCCGGGATGACTGACCCCTGTGCATGCGCAGCTCAACCTACATCACCGACGCAGTCCCTGCGTGCCAGGATGACTGACCCCTGTGCATGCGCAGCTCAACCTACATCACCGACGCAGTCCCTGCATGCCGGGATGACTGACCCCTGTGCATGCGCAGCTCAACCTACATCACCGACGCAGTCCCTGCGTGCCGGGATGACTGACCCCTGTGCATGCACAGCTCAGCCTACATCACCGACGCAGTCCCTGCGTGCCAAGATGACTGACCCCTGTGCATGCGCAGCTCAACCTACATCACCGACGCAGTCCCTGCATGCCAGGATGACTGACCCCTGTGCATGCACAGCTCAGCCTACATCACCGACGCAGTCCCTGCGTGCCAAGATGACTGACCCCTGTGCATGCGCAGCTCAACCTACATCACCGACGCAGTCCCTGCGTGCCGGGATGATTTTCATTGCACACTACAAGGCTTACATGCTGATTCTTGCTGGGGGGGTGGGGGGTGGGGTGTTGGAGGAATAGATTGTGACAGTTACCTTACTTCTCTCTCCAGCGGGATCCCCTCCCCCAGCGGGTTGGCAGGTCCCTTGAAGCCTCATCTCTAAGGTGCTCCCATTCCCACTCTCGCCCTCTCCAGGCTGATTGCCCTGCATTGTACATGATAACACTGAAGGACCGCCCACAGGAGAGGAGCACAGCACCGAAGCCTGCCATAGCAGGAGATGGGGGAGGGGAGCAGGTTTTGTCCCTCTTCCAGTCCGGAGTTGGACTTTAGGAACCCTAAATCTATCTCTCCATTCCCTTGTTTGCCGGTCCCTACAGATAAAAATAATCACATGACACAATGGGTGGAGCTTATAGAAAAGGACCACAAGAGTGACTTCACCGGATGCCACCGATTTTGCAGGATCCAAGTTGTGGAGGAGTTGGAGTTCCTCCAACATTCCAGCGTTCCTCTGAGAAGACACCAAGTCATGAATGGAACGTTTCTTCGGCATCTTTGTTCGTCTCCGTGTACATTCATTATCCCCGTGTGGTGCTGCAGCATTGGAGATAGACAATGTTTCCTTTCAAGCGGTTCCGCGAAGAACGCCGCGTTCCCTCGAATTATCATATTTCCACACTGAAGCCCGGCACGCTGATTTGCTCGCTCTTTGTTGTGACAGCGTTTGTCTACACGCAGCTGTGCCGACCTTAGAAGGCAACAAGACCCATCATCCAATTACGTCCTAGAGGACTTCTTTCTTCTCCTCTGCCCCCCTTTTGTGTCTTTATCTCTGACTTTTGTATTCATGTCTTCCATCCTCAACCTGATTATGCAGCTCCTCGAGTCTACAGAAGAAGGATGTAGGAAGGACGATTGTCTTCGGCTACGACTTTAACAAATATTCAACTTGATTGGCTTCGCTGGCTTTTCATGAAGACCATCTGCGCCGGGCCGAGAAGGAAGAGGAGCAGCTGCTGGTTTTCGCACGTACATTCGGTGTACAGAAGAAGAAGTATGAGGACGAATATTTGGGAAGCAAGTCAATAGAAGAAAGTAATTAACTGCTACGCCTTGCAGGAAGAGATTGTGGTATGAAAGAGAACATATACATTGATGTATACAAAGAGCAAACCCTGACGGTCATTATATGGTGAAAACACGTGGACCCCCTTCCAATGATGGTGTTCAGGTGTCTCCAGTGAAGGGTCCCGGTATTCCTCTATCATACAAAGACATTGGAGACAACTGTGCTCCTCCAGCCTTGTGGTAATAGTTTGGTGAAGACCCTTTTCTGTTCCCCATGACTGTCCCTGTGTACAAAGCCAGCTCCATACAGACATGGATGACCAGTTTGGTGAAGACCCTTTTCTGTTCCCCATGACTGTCCCTGTGTACAAAGCCAGCTCCATACAGACATGGATGACCAGTTTGGTGAAGACCCTTTTCTGTTCCCCCATGACTGTCCCGTGTACAAAGCCAGCTCCATTAAGACATGGATGACCAGTTTGGTGAAGACCCTTTTCTGTTCCCCCATGACTGTCCCCCGTGTACAAAGCCAGCTCCATAAAGACATGGATGACCAGTTTGGTGAAGACCCTTTTCTGTCCCTCCATGACTGTCCCCCCGTGTACAAAGCCAGCTCCATAAAGACATGGATGACCAGTTTGGTGAAGACCCTTTTCTGTTCCCCCATGACTGTCCCCTGTGTACAAAGCCAGCTCCATAGGACATTGTCAGAGCCTGGGTCTGAACCTGGGCCTTCTGCGGTGACTGGCAATGTTTCTTCTTGCTGAGCCACCTGGAATGCTGGACAGCTCCCTTGACAATTATTTGGATGAACCTACCTTGACCTTGTTTATCATGAACCTTGAACCCCTTGCTCCTCCCATGAACTTCCTGATATAAGCCATGTCTCTGCCCTTCCTGTCTGCCAGATTATTGTGTTCTCCAGCCAGTATTGTGCTCCTTGTCTTCTCTGCTGTTATCCATATTTTGCTATCACTCGTTATTGACCCTTGGCTTGTTCTCGACTACGCTTCTGCCTGATCCCGACCTGCGACTGCTCATTACTGACCTTGGCTTGTTCTCGACTACGCTTCTGCCTGATCCCGACCTGCGACTGCTCCTTCCCGACCTTGGCTTGTTCTCGACTACGCTTCTGCCTGATCCCGACCTGCGACTGCTCCTTACCGACCTTGGCTTGTTCTCGACTACACTTCTGCCTGATCCCAACCTGCGACTGTTCATTACCGACCTTGGCTTGTTCTCGACTGCGCTTCTGCCTGATCCCAACCTGCGACTGCTCATTACCAACCTTGGCTTGTTCTCGACTACACTTCTGCCTGATCCCAACCTGCGACTGCTCATTGCAGACCTTGGCTTGTTCTCGACTACGCTTCTGCCTGATCCCAACCTGCGACTGCTCATTACCGACCTTGGCTTGTTCTTGGCTACGCTTCTGCCTGATCCCAACCTGTGACTGCTCCTTACCGACCTTGGCTTGTTCTCGACTACGCTTCTGCCTGATCCCAACCTGCGACTGCTCCTTACCGACCTTGGCTTGTTCTCGACTACGCTTCTGCCTGATCCCAACCTGCGACTGCTCCTTACCGGCCTTTGCTTGTTCTCGACTACGCTTCTGCCTGATCCCAACCTGCGACTGCTCCTTACCGACCTTGGCTTGTTCTCGACTACGCTTCTGCCTGATTCCAACCTGCGACTGCTCATTACCGACTTAGGCTTGTTCTCGACTACGCTTCTGCCTGATCCCAACCTGTGACTGCTCATTACCGACCTTGGCTTGTTCTCGACTACGCTTCTGCCTGATCCCAACCTGCGACTGCTCCTTACCGGCCTTTGCTTGTTCTCGACTACGCTTCTGCCCGATCCCAACCTGCGACTGCTCATTACCGACCTTGGCTTGTTCTCGACTACTCTTCTGCCCGATCCCAACCTGCGACTGCTCCTTACCGACCTTGGCTTGTTCTCGGCTACGCTTCTGCGGGATCCCAACCTGCGACTGCTCATTACCGACCTTGGCTTGTTCTCGACTACGCTTCTGCCCGATCCCAACCTGTGACTGCTCCTTATCCACCTTGGCTTGTTTACTGACCACGCTTCTGCCTGATCCCAACCTGCGACTGCTCCTTACCGACCTTGGCTTGTTCTCAACTACACTTCTGCCTGATCCCAACCTGCGACTGCTCCTTACCGACCTTGGCTTGTTCTCGACTACGCTTTTGCCCGATCCCAACCTGCGACTGCTCATTACCGACCTTGGCTTGTTCTCGACTACTCTTCTGCCCGATCCCAACCTGCGACTGCTCCTTACCGACCTTGGCTTGTTCTCGACTACTCTTCTGCCCGATCCCAACCTGCGACTGCTCCTTACCGACCTTGGCTTGTTCTCGACTACGCTTCTGCCCGATCCCAACCTGTGACTGCTCCTTACCGACCTTGGCTTGTTTACTGACCACGCTTCTGCCTGATCCCAACCTGCGACTGCTCATTACCGACCTTGGCTTGTTTACTGACCACGCTTCTGCCTGATCCCAACCTGAGACTGCTCATTACTGACCTTGGCTTGTTCTCGACTACGCTTCTGCCTGATCCCAACCTGCGACTGCTCATTACCGACCTTGGCTTGTTTACTGACCACGCTTCTGCCTGATCCCAACCTGCGACTGCTCCTTACCGACCTTGGCTTGTTCTCGGCTACGCTTCTGCCTGATCCCAACCTGCGACTGCTCCTTACCGACCTTGGCTTGTTTACTGACCACGCTTCCGTTTGATCCTTACCTTTTTATATGCTACTGGACCTCCGCTTGCTCACCTCCTGGTGGGCTGATCATGAGGACCGCGACCTGGTGCTAACACGCAGCCAAATCCACCTCCACCATTAGGAGCTCTGGTGAATACCGGTTGGTACTTAGACTCTGCACCTCGGTTGATCCCACTCCTCCGCCACGGTGACCTGCCTGTGTACCTATCCTGCTGGTTTCAGGTAAGCCTTTCCACTGCTATAGCAACTGGTCTTTGAGCCTGACCCCTGATCATGACAGACATGGAGGACCAGCTTGGTGTGGAGGAACTCCAGTGTCCTGTACACAGCCCTGACCTCAACCTACTGAACACCTTTGAGATGAATTGGAATGATGATGGTGATCCAGGTCTTCTCATCCAACATCAGTCCTGTCTGTGCAGGCCCATGAAGACATGGATGACCAGATTGGGGTGGAGGAACTCCAGTGTCCTGTACACAGCTCTGACCTCAACCTACTGAACACCTTTGAGATGAATTGGAATGATGATGGTGATCCAGGTCTTCTCATCCAACATCAGTCCTGATTTTGCAGGCCCATAAATAAAGAACTCTACCAGTATTGGTAATAGGGGCATTCCACTCCAAACTGATACACTGTATCGACCAAAGGATTTAGAAGAGATTATTGAGTTGAAGTGTCTCCAGTGATGGATCCTGGTAATCCTCCATCATACTGTAGACAAGTGTGTTCTTCCATCCTTGCTGTAACAGGTGGATTTAATTGCCCCCGGAGAGAGGTGAACTCTGCACTGATCTCATATTAGAGATCCCTAAAGTTATAGGAAAGGAACCTGGGAGATCTATAAACCCCGAACAGGACTTTCCCAGGGTTCCTTTGGGACGCTCTGCCACAATATATATATATATATTGCATCATTACAATGTTGGTCATTTTATTCGAGGATATAAGTGAGGTTGGGTGATGTCAGCAGTCCTCCCCGCGTCTTGGCCGCCCCCCCTCCCCCGGCACATTCCTGCAGTTAGTGGTGGGGGAACCACACACCCCACAGCTCAGCGCCTTCCTCTCTCCCCCGGTGCCTCATTTTGTATTCATGGCTTCAGGCAAAAACATTTTGTTGTGGCTGCGACTTGTTCCACTGTCAGCGCCATTCATCACACCCAACGCTTCTTATATTTCTGAGACGTAGAAGGAGGCATGAAATCCCCAGACAGACATCCCGCCGCTCATTTCTAGCCATAAATACACTTTTCAGCAATAAGAACTCAAAGCTCGACATTTTCCTGCATCATTTCACCAAATTCATTTACTTCCTAAAGTGCCGCCATTTACATCCCGGCACGCAGCTTTCCTCGCCGATCCCCTCAGAAGAGACCTTTCCAAGAAAGCGCTTTTCCTAAATCGCTCACGTACAGTTCCTCAGAAGACGGCGAGCGGCAAGGTGCAGAACATCAAGGGTGACTATTGTTCATGGAGCTGATTGCACGGTGTACTTGTCACCCGTAATTGGGCCACCACTTAAAATGTCTCAACACAAAGACACCGGCCTGATGAAGTGGAACACGGTGTATGAAGCCAGTGATAGACACATCTCGCTGGACTTCTTCAAGACGGAGATTCTTCAGTTCAGAGCGTCAGGAAGATACCCCAACATTTATATTTACACAGGGAGCCCCAATACCTTCATCCAATCACCATGTGATTGTCCAAGGAAAGGATGGGAGGAGTGAAAGTTGTGGACCCCCCCTGTTCTACTTACATAATCCCTTCCTGTTTTCGGACAACCGACATCTACACATCCCATGCTGAATGGATTAAAGTGGTTGTAAACCTCTAAAATGAAATATGAACAAAGCATGTCCTTCTATAGCTTTCCATGTTTCCTTATGAGACTGGGTAGAGGGAGGGGGGGTGTCCATTCCCTCCACTCAGGTCTCAGATTACACTTAGCTCTATGTTGTTGTCAGGAATGGACTTGCCAATGGTGGTGGGACTCACCTGCCTTGTGGGCTGCAGTACCAAGGCTGTCCAGCGGGTGCTCTCAGCAGCCAGAATCTCACTCCTGCAATCAGGCTATCACCTGAGGCTGATTGCACGAGGTGTATTTAAGCAGGACCAGGCCTGTGATCAGTGCCTTGGTGTATATTTCCCATGAGCCCCTGTACCTGCATCCTGTCTGCTTCCTGTCTGATCCTGACTCTGAACGAATTCTGCCTGTCCTGACCTAGGCTATTCCTGACCACTCTTCCGCTCGCTCCTTGTACCCTGTTTGCCCGTTTGCTACCGACCCGGCCTGCCCGACTATGTTTGATTTGTATATATGGTTATCTGTTGGAGGTTGGGTTGTTTGCACTGTGTTATGTTTACCTTGCACTGCGTTTGTGTTGTTTAGTCTTTTAATAAATTGTCTTGTTTACTCTATACCTGAAGCCTGCGTTTCCCTGTGTCAGTCCACACACCTCTGGTCATACCCGGAGCCCTGACAGTTGTGCAGTGTGTGATGCCAGACCAAGACCAGACTAAGACAATACCAAGACCAGAGCAAGATCAGAGCAGGACCAGAGCAAGATCAGAGCAAGATCAGAGCAAGACAAGAGCAAGATCAGAGCAAGACAAGAACAAGATCAGAGCAAGACAAGAGCAAGATCAGAGCAAGATCAGAGCAAGACAAGAGCAAGATCAGAGCAAGACAAGAGCAAGATCAGAGCAAGACAAGAACAAGATCAGAGCAAGATCAGAGCAAGATCAGAGCAAGATCAGAGCAAGACCAGAGCAAGACAAGAGCAGGACCAGAGCAAGATCAGAGCAGGACCAGAGCAAGATCAGAGCAGGACCAGACCAAGACCCAGAAAAGACCAAGACCAGATACAACGAATTACATTAAAATTTCCTTGCATTATCATACATTCCAGAGGGGGAAGGAGGACCATAAATCTTATTCAGTAGATCTTTTACAGCTGTCCATAGCTAAATATTTAAATAATTCATTGAAATTCTGAACAGAAAATCTGGAACAGAACACTGCAGTCATTTAGTAGTTGGTTATCATGGCTGTTAGCAGTAAACTCTACAAAGCGTTATCAGCAATCACACCGAAACCGGGGAGAACTGGGATCAGCCCATCGGAGAGCTGGGAACAGCCCATCGGAGAACTGGGATCAGCCCATCGGAGAACTGGGAACAGCCCATCGGAGAACTGGGAACAGCCCATCGGAGAGCTGGGGTCAGCCCATCGGAGAGCTGGGGTCAGCCCATCGGAGAGCTGGTTTCAGCCCATCGGAGAGCTGGTTTCAGCCCATCGGAGAGCTGGGGTCAGCCCATCGGAGAGCTGGGGTCAGCCCATCGGAGAACTGGGGTCAGCCCATCGGAGAACTGGGGTCAGCCCATCGGAGAACTGGGAACAGGCCATCGGAGAACTGGGAACAGCCCATCAGAGAACTGGGATCAGCCCATCGGAGAACTGGGGTCAGCCCATCGGAGAACTGGGATCAGCCCATCGGAGAACTAGGATCAACCCATCGGAGAACTGGGAACAGCCCATCGGAGAACTGGAAACAGCCCATCGGAGAACTGGAAACAGCCCATCGGAGAACTGGGAACAGCCCATCGGAGAACTGGGATCAGTTCATCGGAGAACTGGGAGCAGCCCATCGGAGAACTGGGATCAGCCCATCGGAGAACTGGGGTCAGGCCATTGGAGAACGGGGAACAGCCCATCGGAGAACTAGGATCCCTTATTGTTTCCTGTTGTATTATATTCTTTTATCTTTTGCAATATTTTCTTTCTGTAAAAATGTGATTTGCACCATTTTTGCTGTCTTTGAACAAATGATATTTGAAAATCTTCTGTAATGCATTCAGGCAGAACTGATCTCTGAATCTGTCTCCTGTGCTACTATATTGTAATCTCTGAAATGTCCTGTCTGGTGTGGCAGTTTGTATTGTGAACATTTCTGAAAAGTCATCATTTCTATGGCAGATATTGTGAATTGATCGTGTTTCCATGTGCCGCCAGTTGTTTGGTGTGTAACAGGTGAACTGCATAGTTAACCAACCCCAGTGCTAGCCACTCTCACTTTGTTGGCACTTTGTTCCCTGGAGCTGGAAAGTCTTTGTGTCAGGTGAGGCTGAGGGTGTCATTGTCACTCATTGGTAGAAGCGCGGTGAGATCTGACCTGCTGTTGTCACTTGCTATTCCTTTTGGCTAAAAGTGGGGATAGACATCAACAGAAGGTGCCTGAGGGTCTAACCCTTGATGACCATCCAAAGCTAAAACTAAACAAAATGCAATCTGTAATGTAAACAGGGAAACAATACAACCCAATCTAATGGCGGAATGGAACTCGAGTGGCTCAACAGCAAAATACTGAAAAGAGAAGAAAAAAAGGAAGCTACAAGGAGAATGAAAGGCGGCAGACGGATCCCTCAGAGCATTCCACGATCCCAGCCTCAAAAAACTGTTCTGTGCTTCTGGGGTGTTCTGACCAGATCTCCAGCCAGGAAGACGTCTCACATCTTCACTTTGATACCTTCATCACTCCGAGCCAAATTCCAGTGAAGAATGAAGAAGAAGGACGGGTTCCTTTTGAAGTCCTTATGTACAGCGAGGGGATGGCATGTGAAGAAACATCATGTACGAGTTCAAAGCTGCCACTGCAGACGCTACTGAAAGTCATGAGAAAAAAACAATCCTGTATACAAGATACATACATCTCAGTCTCCGAAAGTAGACTGGTCAGGGGTCCGTCCACTAAGAGGGGTGAGAGAACTCCGTATGTAGACTGGTCAGGGGTCCGTCCACTAAGAGGGGTGAGAGAACTCCGTATGTAGACTGGTCAGGGGTCCGTCCACTAAGAGGGGTGAGAGAACTCCGTATGTAGACTGGTCAGGGGTCCGTCCACTAAGAGGGGTGAGAGAACTCCGTATGTAGACTGGTCAGGGGTCCGTCCACTAAGAGGGGTGAGAGAACTCCGTATGTAGACTGGTCAGGGGTCCGTCCACTAAGAGGGGTGAGAGAACTCCGTATGTAGACTGGTCAGGGGTCCATCCAGTAAGAGGGGTGAGAGAACTCTGTATGTAGACTGGTCAGGGGTCCGTCCACTAAGAGGGGTGAGAGAACTCCGTATGTAGACTGGTCAGGGGTCCGTCCACTAAGAGGGGTGAGAGAACGCTGTATGTAGACTGGTCAGGGGTCCGTCCACTAAGAGGGGTGAGAGAACTCCGTATGTAGACTGGTCAGGGGTCCGTCCACTAAGAGGGGTGAGAGAACTCCGTATGTAGACTGGTCAGGGGTCCGTCCACTAAGAGGGGTGAGAGAACTCCGTATGTAGACTGGTCAGGGGTCCATCCAGTAAGAGGGGTGAGAGAACTCTGTATGTAGACTGGTCAGGGGTCCGTCCACTAAGAGGGGTGAGAGAACTCCGTATGTAGACTGGTCAGGGGTCCGTCCACTAGGAGGGGTGATAGATCTCTGTATGTAGACTGGTCAGGGGTCCGTCCACTAAGAGGGGTGAGAGGACTCCGTATGTAGACTGGTCAGGGGTCCGTCCACTAAGAGGGGTGAGAGATCTCCGTATGTAGACTGGTCAGGGGTCCGTCCACTAAGAGGGGTGAGAGAACTCCGTATGTAGACTGGTCAGGGGTCCGTCCACTAAGAGGGGTGAGAGATCTCCGAAAGTAGACTGGTCAGGGGTCCGTCCACTAAGAGGGGTGAGAGAACTCCGAAAGTAGACTGGTCAGGGGTCCGTCCACTAAGAGGGGTGAGAGAACTCCGTATGTAGACTGGTCAGGGGTCCGTCCACTAAGAGGGGTGAGAGAACTCCGTATGTAGACTGGTCAGGGGTCCGTCCACTAAGAGGGGTGAGAGAACTCCATATGTAGACTGGTCAGGGGTCCGTCCACTAAGAGGGATGACAGAACTCCGTATGTAGACTGGTCAGGGGTCCATCCACTAAGAGGGGTGAGAGAACTCCGAAAGTAGACTGGTCAGGGGTCCGTCCACTAAGAGGGGTGAGAGAACTCTGTATGTAGACTGGTCAGGGGTCCGTCCACTAAGAGGGGTGAGAGGACTCCAAAAGTAGACTGGTCAGGGGTCCGTCCACTAAGAGGGGTGAGAGAACTCCGAAAGTAGACTGGTCAGGGGTCCGTCCACTAAGAGGGGTGAGAGAACTCCGAAAGTAGACTGGTCAGGGGTCCATCCACTAAGAGGGGTGAGAGAACTCCGAAAGTAGACTGGTCAGGGGTCCGTCCACTAAGAGGGGTGAGAGAACTCTGTATGTAGACTGGTCAGGGGTCCGTCCACTAAGAGGGGTGAGAGGACTCCAAAAGTAGACTGGTCAGGGGTCCGTCCACTAAGAGGGGTGAGAGAACTCCGAAAGTAGACTGGTCAGGGGTCCGTCCACTAAGAGGGGTGAGAGAACTCCAAAAGTAGACTGGTCAGGGGTCCGTCCACTAAGAGGGGTGAGAGAACTCCGTATGTAGACTGGTCAGGGGTCCGTCCACTAAGAGGGGTGAGAGAACTCCGTATGTAGACTGGTCAGGGGTCCGTCCACTAAGAGGGGTGAGAGAACTCCGTATGTAGACTGGTCAGGGGTCCGTCCACTAAGAGGGGTGAGAGAACTCCGTATGTAGACTGGTCAGGGGTCCGTCCACTAAGAGGGGTGAGAGAACTCCGTATGTAGACTGGTCAGGGGTCCATCCACTAAGAGGGGTGAGAGAACTCCGTATGTAGACTGGTCAGGGGTCCGTCCACTAAGAGGGGTGAGAGAACTCCGTATGTAGACTGGTCAGGGGTCCGTCCACTAAGAGGGGTGAGAGATCTCCGAAAGTAGACTGGTCAGGGGTCCGTCCACTAAGAGGGATTAGAGAACACTGTATGTAGACTGGTCAGGGGTCCGTCCACTAAGAGGGGTGAGAGAACTCCGAAAGTAGACTGGTCAGGGGTCCGTCCACTAAGAGGGGTGAGAGAACTCCGAAAGTAGACTGGTCAGGGGTCTGTCCACTAAGAGGGGCGAGAGAACTCCAAAAGTAGACTGGTTAGGGGTCCGTCCACTAAGAGGGGTGAGAGAACGCTGTATGTAGACTGGTCAGGGGTCCGTCCACTAAGAGGGGTGAGAGAACTCCGTATGTAGACTGGTCAGGGGTCCGTCCACTAAGAGGGGTGAGAGAACTCCGTATGTAGACTGGTCAGGGGTCCGTCCACTAAGAGGGGTGAGAGATCTCCGAAAGTAGACTGGTCAGGGGTCCGTCCACTAAGAGGGGTGAGAGAACTCCGAAAGTAGACTGGTCAGGGGTCCGTCCACTAAGAGGGGTGAGAGAACTCCGTATGTAGACTGGTCAGGGGTCCGTCCACTAAGAGGGGTGAGAGAACTCCGTATGTAGACTGGTCAGGGGTCCGTCCACTAAGAGGGGTGAGAGAACTCCGAAAGTAGACTGGTCAGGGGTCTGTCCACTAAGAGGGGTGAGAGAACTCCAAAAGTAGACTGGTCAGGGGTCTGTCCACTAAGAGGGGTGAGAGAACTCCGTATGTAGACTGGTCAGGGGTCCGTCCACTAAGAGGGGTGAGAGAACTCCGAAAGTAGACTGGTCAGGGGTCCGTCCACTAAGAGGGGTGAGAGAACTCCGTATGTAGACTGGTCAGGGGTCCGTCCACTAAGAGGGGTGAGAGAACTCCGTATGTAGACTGGTCAGGGGTCCGTCCACTAAGAGGGGTGAGAGAACTCCGTATGTAGACTGGTCAGGGGTCCGTCCACTAAGAGGGGTGAGAGAACTCCGTATGTAGACTGGTCAGGGGGTCCGTCCACTAAGAGGGGTGAGAGAACTCCGTATGTAGACTGGTCAGGGGTCCGTCCACTAAGAGGGGTGAGAGATCTCTGCACAGAATTTTATCTTCCGTCTCTGAAGGACATTACCATCAGGAACATTGCAATTCCAGGAGAATTGGACTTTTCCACATCCTTGAAGTTAGCCCCTCCCCCTCAGTGCCACTTGTCCACAGTATGAGATCCACCTATGAGAAGCTCCACAGCAGCTCCTGCAAACCCTCCAGCCAACATTCCATTTCTTCTGCACATGCTCAGTAAGGATTCCACTATTGCTATGAAGGGGCCATTACCATTAAAGGTCTCCCAAGGAATGGATGTGATTTTCCCTGCAGAAGTGGGAGTTTGGCGGGTGGAACGCAGCATTGGTCCTTTCACTCCTGGCTCTTCCATTGGTCCTTTCACTCCTGGCTCTTCCATTGGTCCTTTCGCTCCTGGCTCTTCCATTGGTCCTTTCACTCCTGGCTCTTCCATTGGTCCTTTCGCTCCTGGCTCTTCCATTGGTCCTTTCGCTCCTGGCTCTTCCATTGGCCCTTTCGCTCCTGGCCCTTCCATTGGCCCTTTCGCTCCTGGCCCTTCCATTGGCCCTTTCACTCCTGGCCCTTCCATTGGTCCTTTCGCTCCTGGCTCTTCCATTGGTCCTTTCGCTCCTGGCCCTTCCATTGGTCCTTTCGCTCCTGGCTCTTCCATTGGTCCTTTCGCTCCTGGCTCTTCCATTGGCCCTTTCGCTCCTGGCTCTTCCATTGGTCCTTTCGCTCCTGGCCCTTCCATTGGTCCTTTCGCTCCTGGCTCTTCCATTGGTCCTTTCGCTCCTGGCCCTTCCATTGGCCCATACTAACATTTGCAACATAAAGCTACTATAGAAGCAGCTTCCACCACAGACGATGAGTCCTCAGGAGATGAAATAATCGTTCTCTTGTGAACTCCTCCAATCTACGTCATCCGCTCTTCCAGGTGATGTAACTGCCGGCGCTTCCCTGACTGGCAACGTGTGACATCAGCATGCTAGCTCCGCCCAATGGCGAGTGCTTTTCATGTTATTGTTGTGCTACCAATTCATGGCAACAGAGCAAAGACCGGACTGGATATAGTATGTTATACCGACATCGAAGGGTGTGTATTGGGGGTGCTGCACATCGAAGGGTGTGTATTGGGGGTGCTGCACATCGAAGGGTGTGTATTGGGGGTGCTGCACATCGAAGGGTGTGTATTGGGGGTGCTGCACATCGAAGGGTGTGTATTGGGGGGTGCTGCACATTGAAGGGTGTGTACATTGGGGGGTGCTGTACATCCAAGAGCATGTATTGGGGGGTGCTGTACATCGAAGGGTGTGTGCATTGGGGGGTGATGTACATCCAAGAGTGTGTATTGGGGGGTGCTGCTCAACGAAGGGTATGTACATTGGGGGTGCTGTACATCCAAGAGTGTGTATTGGGGGGTGCTGCTCAACGAGGGACGTGTACATTGGGGGTGCTGCTCAATGAAGAGGGTGTATTGGGGGGGCGCTGCTCAATGAAGGGTGTGTGCATTGGGGGTGATGTACATCCAAGAGTGTGTATTGGGGGGTGCTGCTCAATCAGGAGTGTGTATTGGGGGGTGCTGCTCAACGAGGGACGTGTACATTGGGGGTGCTGCTCAATGAAGAGCGTGTATTGGGGGGGCGCTGCTCAATGAAGGGTGTGTGCATTGGGGGTGATGTACATCCAAGAGTGTGTATTGGGGGGTGCTGCTCAATCAGGAGTGTGTATTGGGGGGTGCTACTCAACGAAGGACGTGTACATTGGGGGTGCTGCTCAATGAAGAGCGTGTATTGGGGGGGCGCTGCTCAACGAAGGGTGTGTGCATTGGGGGTGATGTACATCCAAGAGTGTGTATTGGGGGGTGCTACTCAACGAAGATTGTGTATTGGGGGGTGCTGCACATTGAAGGGCGTGTACATTGGGGGGGTGCTGTACTTCCAAGAGCATGTATTGGGGGGTGCTGCACATTGAAGGGCGTGTACATTGGGGGGTGCCGCACATCCAAGAGCATATAATAGGGGGTGCTGCACATTGAAGGGCGTGTACATTGGGGGGTGCCGCACATCCAAGAGCATGTATTGGGGGGTGCTGAAGATCGAAGGGCGTGTGCATTGGGAGGAGGGGGGGTGGGGGTGGGGTGCACATCGAAGGGCGTGTGCATTGGGAGGAGGGGGGGTGGGGGGTGCTGCGTCGGGGTCCGGAGGCACTGACTGTACTTTTACATTTAATTGGCATTCCTAATAAGTGGCAGCACAATGCAGCCACAGCGAAGCCACGCGTGACCTGTGGGAAATGCGTCACCCTATAGATACATAGGCAGCGGGGTGCTATGGGGATGTGGGGGAGGGGAACTTACAGGGGAACTTAGTTGTCCTTTAAATGTGAACTCCAGGCAGAAAGAAGGATTCCCCAGGCAGAGAGGATTCCCCAGGCAGAGAGGATTCCCCAGGCAGAGAGAAGGATTCCCCAGGCAGAGAGAAGGATTCCCCAGGCAGAGAGAAGGATTCCCCAGGCAGAGAGAAGGATTCCCCAGTCGGTCCCGGTACTCGGTCAGTAACACATTGCAGGACGCACTCACATCTGTAGTATATGGAATTATTGTCATCCCATCAATGTGTCTTCATATCAGCTTCTTGTACTCCTCTGTCTAGCAGATAATGGCAGCCAATCAGCTGGCTACATACAGAGCAGAGGGATACCTAACTAGTACTCTGCTGCTCCTTCACAGACCAATCACAGGATGGGGGCAGGGAGGTGACCAAGAGAGAAGTCCGGTCCTCAGCCTGGTCATCTCATTGTTGGCCAATCATTCGTCAGGCAGATATACGTCAGCCACAGGGGCGGACTGAGAACTCATGGGGCCCCCCACTGACCCTGGGCCCTCAGGCAGCGCCACAGTGCTTGAATAGTCCGTCCGCCCCTGTGGGGCCCCCTACTGATCCCGGGCCCTTGGACAGTGCTCCAATGGTCAGTCCGCCCCTGTGAGGCCCCCTACTGACCCCGGGGCCCTTGGACAGTGCTCGAATGGTCAGTCCGCCCCTGTGGGGCCCCCTACTGACCCCGGGCCCTTGGACAGTGCTCGAATGGTCAGTCCGCCCCTGTGGGGCCCCCTACTGACCCCGGGCCCTTGGACAGTGCTCGAATGGTCAGTCCGCCCCTGTGGGGCCCCCTACTGACCCCGGGCCCTTGGACAGTGCTCGAATGGTCAGTCCGCCCCTGTGGGGCCCCCTACTGACCTCGGGCCCTTGGACAGTGCTCGAATGGTCAGTCCGCCCCTGTGGGGCCCCCTACTGATCCCGGGCCCTTGGACAGTGCTCGAATGGTCAGTCCGTCCCTGTGGGGCCCCCTACTGACCCCGGGCCCTTGGACAGTGCTCGAATGGTTAGTCCGTCCCTGTGGGGCCCCCTACTGACCCCGGGCCCTTGGACAGTGCTCGAATGGTTAGTCCGTCCCTGTGGGGCCCCCTACTGACCCCGGGCCCTTGGACAGTGCTCGAATGGTTAGTCCGCCCCTGGTCAGCTGTACATTTTGTGGATTTTTCAGCTAATGAAGCTGTTAGGGCAGATATATTCGGGTTCTGCATCCCACTTGTTTGCAGGCTCTGTGCTGTCATCCTCAGGCTTCATATACGTCAGCCTACGCTGACCGCCGGGAAACGCAAATCACTGCAAAAACGTGTTGCCGTGGATTACCACCTGCCCCCCCATAGTTCAGCCCCACCCCGTAGTTCAGCCCCCCCGTAGTTCAGCCCCCCGTAGTTTAGCCCCCCCGTAGTTCGCCCCCCCCTGTAGTCCAGCCCCCCCGTAGTTCAGCCCCCACCCTGTAGTTCAGCCCCCCCCGTAGTTCAGCCCCCCTGTAGTTCAGCCCCCACCCTGTAGTTCAGCCCCCCCCCGTAGTTCAGCCCCCCCGTAGTTTAGCCCCCCCGTAGTTCGCCCCCCCCCTGTAGTCCAGCCCCCCCGTAGTTCAGCCCCCCCCCTGTAGTTCAGCCCCCCGTAGTTCAGCCCCCCGTAGTTCAGCCCCCACCCTGTAGTTCAGCCCCCTGTAGTCCAGCCCCCCCGTAGTTCAGCCCCCACCCTGTAGTTCAGCCCCCTGTAGTTTAGCCCCCCCGTAGTTCGCCCCCCCCTGTAGTCCAGCCCCCCCTGTAGTTCAGCCCCCCCGTAGTTCGCCCCTGAAAGCTTCTGTTTATCTCAAATCAAATGCAGGTAAGTGTTCACGATACGGAAAGCCCACAAATGATTGGACAGCAATACATCCATGGAAGGTTCTCACCATCCGGTGCAGCTTCTCCTCCAGCTCCTGGTTTATCCTCTGCAGGGACAAGTAATTGGTTTGTATTCTGAAAAAAAAATAAAAAATCGATGAGAAACAACAACTTCCATTTTAAGCGATCATGTCAGCCACTTGAAACGTTTCATTCACGCCCGTTGTTGTCTGTCCCCCAGAGAAGACACGTTCCGCGCCCCCCCCGATCTGGTTTCATATTGTCACCAAGGGATTGATTTCCAATGACGTGGCTGAGCCCCGCCCTGGCGCTAAACTTTGCCCACCCCTGATTATGTGTCGGGGCATTGAGGCCACGGCTGAGCCGATATGAATGTGCCGCATTGGTGGATGGTGGTGGAACCCCTGGAGTTCCGTGGGATCTCTCTGGACAGACCTGCTTTAGATGATGAATATTCATTGCGGCACAGTGAAATCTTTCTGGCGGGGTTATGGCAGCCATACTTCTCGCTGGTTCCTTAATGAGTTCCCGTGTCCACCAATTATTCTAAATGCCGCAGAAACAATGAATCACAGACGGGCTGTCAGCTCTGAAAAATTCCGCCAGACGGGGATCATTAAGGTCCAGGCAGCCTGGGACGGATAATAAACGCGGACTCTGCGACAGATGATGAGGGGCGCGGGGCGCGGGGCGCTCGTAAACCTCTCACGTTGATTTGCACTTTTATCGGCAAACTAGAGCCGCATGGGGATAAAATGAAATCATTACTGTGCGTGTTACGGAGCTCAACTCTGCCCAATACACGGGAGGGGGACATCCCATAATATACATCACCAGGGGATACAATGTATATAAAATGTCCTATATACAGGAGGGGGACATCCCATAATATACATCACCGGGGGATACAATGTATATAAAATGTCCTATATACAGGAGGGGGACATCCCATAATATACATCACCGGGGGATACAATGTATATAAAATGTCCTATATACAGGAGGGGGACATCCCATAATATACATCACCGGGGGATACAATGTATATAAAGTGTCCTATATACAGGAGGGGACATCCCATAATACACATCACCGGGGGATACAATGTATCTACTCCAATGATCCCACCTGTATCTTCTCCAATGATCCCACCTGTATCTTCTCCAATGATCCCACCTGTATCTACTCCAATGACTCCACCTGTATCTTCTCCAATGATCCCACCTGTATCTTCTCCAATGATCCCACCTGTATCTTCTCCAATGATCCCACCTGTATCTACTCCAATGACTCCACCTGTATCTACTCCAATGATCCCACCTGTATCTTCTCCAATGATCCCACCTGTATCTTCTCCAATGATCCCACCTGTATCTACTCCAATGACTCCACCTGTATCTACTCCAATGATCCCACCTGTATCTTCTCCAATGATCCCATCTGTATCTTCTCCAATGATCCCACCTGTATCTTCTCCAATGATCCCACCTGTATCTTCTCCAATGATCCCACCTGTATCTACTCCAATGATCCCACCTGTATCTTCTCCAATGATCCCACCTGTATCTTCTCCAATGATCCCACCTGTATCTTCTCCAATGATCCCACCTGTATCTACTCCAATGATCCCACCTGTATCTTCTCCAATGATCCCACCTGTATCTACTCCAATGATCCCACCTGTATCTTCTCCAATGATCCCACCTGTATCTACTCCAATGATCCCACCTGTATCTTCTCCAATGATCACACCTGTATCTTCTCCAATGATCACACCTGTATCTTCTCCAATGATCCCACCTGTATCTACTCCAATGATCCCACCTGTATCTTCTCCAATGATCCCACCTGTATCTTCTCCAATGATCACACCTGTATCTTCTCCAATGATCCCACCTGTATCTACTCCAATGACTCCACCTGTATCTTTTCCAATGATCCCACCTGTATCTACTCCAATGACTCCACCTGTATCTACTCCAATGATCCCACCTGTATCTTCTCCAATGATCCCACCTGTATCTTCTCCAATGACTCCACCTGTATCTTCTCCAATGATCCCACCTGTATCTTCTCCAATGATCCCACCTGTATCTTCTCCAATGATCCCACCTGTATCTTCTCCAATGATCCCACCTGTATCTACTCCAATGACTCCACCTGTATCTACTCCAATGATCCCACCTGTATCTTCTCCAATGATCCCACCTGTATCTTCTCCAATGACTCCACCTGTATCTACTCCAATGATCCCACCTGTATCTACTCCAATGACTCCACCTGTATCTACTCCAATGACTCCACCTGTATCTTCTCCAATGATCCCACCTGTATCTACTCCAATGACTCCACCTGTATCTACTCCAATGACTCCACCTGTATCTTCTCCAATGATCCCACCTGTATCTACTCCAATGACTCCACCTGTATCTTCTCCAATGATCCCACCTGTATCTTCTCCAATGACTCCACCTGTATCTTCTCCAATGATCCCACCTGTATCTACTCCAATGATCCCACCTGTATCTTCTCCAATGATCCCACCTGTATCTACTCCAATGATCCCACCTGTATCTTCTCCAATGATCCCACCTGTATCTTCTCCAATGATCCCACCTGTATCTTCTCCAATGATCCCACCTGTATCTACTCCAATGATCCCACCTGTATCTACTCCAATGATCCCACCTGTATCTTCTCCAATGATCCCACCTGTATCTTCTCCAATGACTCCACCTGTATCTACTCCAATGATCCCACCTGTATCTTCTCCATTGATTACACAGGAGTACACCTGTGCCAGACTGAAGGGGAGGAGCCGGTATACCTTTGCAAGACTGAAGGGGAGGAGCTGGTACACCCTTGCAAGACTGAATGGGAGGAGCCTGTACACCTGTTCAAGGCTGGAAGGGAGGATAGAGTTCTCCTTTAGCATGTTGCCTGGTTTGTGGTCCATGGCTGTCATCTGGGACCCGCCAGGACGGAGCCAATTATATTCCCCTGTTGGGCATCCTCGGGTGATGCTGTGACACGGGCTGTATGGCTGATTTTTTTGGGGTCACGATGAAGAAAAGAGGAAGATTTCCTGTCTACAGACCTGGGCAGAGTCCCATCAGATGTCCGACACCCTCAGATCATCATATGGGGGAAATGAGACAAAAGATAAAACGTGATGGAGAGGAAAGCGGAGGATTGATATGGAATGTCTGACATCTGAGGGGGTGGAGTGTGACACATCGGGGAGATTTCTCTCCACTTCCTGCCCTGTAGACTATAAATCTTTCCACTGAATCTCCAGAGACCGGAGTCACAAGACAAACACAGACGAGGGATCTAACCCCCCCTCCCCTCCTCTATCCAATGGATGGATTTTTATCTAAAGCCAGGAACACAGAATATCATATACTCTACATTCCTCGTCCTCCCATGTGGCAGCCGCATTCCTTTTCTTTTTTTCCCTTTAATTTCACCTGACCAGTAACACACTTCCTGTCCTCTGGTGGCTACACTCACTCCTCCACTGTGTCTATGGGAGGGCAGTGGTGTCACCCTGCGGAGGGGCATCTCTAGGCCAAGCTGTTTTTAGTTCTGGGTAGGGTGGGGAAGGGTTGGACCCTCTGTCAAGATTTTTTATTGCTGTTTGTGGGAAATGTTCGTCCCTTTGTGTTCTGGTGACTAATATCACAGAGGAAAAGATGGAGGTAATCTCTCAATGGGGACACCTGTTCAGGGACAACTTCCCATCACTTTGGGAGATTTCCTCTCATTTCCTGTTGCATCTCTGGGACAGGAAGTAAAGGGAAATTTCCCCAAAGCTACTCCATTCAAATCTAAAAGTTTACATACGCTTAAAGGTCAATCAAAAACCATGTCCGTAATTGGTTGATATTCTCAGGATGGGGCTTAACACCGACCCAACCCCCAACCAACCTCGAACCAAACCTGACCTCCAACTGACCCCCAACCAAACCTGACCTCCAACTGACCCCCAACCAAACCTGACCTCCAACTGACCCCCAACCAAACCTGACCTCCAACCGACCCCCAACCAAACCTGACCTCCAACCGACCCCCAACCAAACCTGACCTCCAACCGACCCCCAACCAAACCTGACCCCCAACCAAACCTGACCTCCAACCGACCCCCAACCAAACCTGACCCCCAACCAAACCTGACCTCCAACCGACCCCCAACCAAACCTGACCCCCAACCAAACCTGACCTCCAACCGACCCCCAACCAAACCTGACCTCCAACCGACCCCCAACCAAACCTGACCTCCAACCGACCCCCAACCAAACCTGACCCCCAACCAAACCTGACCTCCAACCGACCCCCAACCAAACCTGACCCCCAACCAAACCTGACCTCCAACCGACCCCCAACCAAACCTGACCCCCAACCAAACCTGACCTCCAACCGACCCCCAACCAAACCTAACCCCCCAACCAAACCTGACCTCCAACCGACCCCCAACCAAACCTGACCTCCAACCGACCCCCAACCAAACCTGACCTCCAACCAAACCTGACCTCCAACCGACCCCCAACCAAACCTGACCTCCAACCAAACCTGACCTCCAACTGACCCCCAACCAAACCTGACGTCCAACCGACCCCCAACCAAACCTGACCTCCAACTGACAGCCAACCAAACCTGACCTCCAACCGACCCCAACCAAACCTAACCTCCAACCAACCCCAACCAAACCCAACCCCCAACCAACCTCGACCCCCAACCAAACATTACCTCCAACCAACCCCCAACTAACCCAGACCTCCAAATCAACCCCGACTCCCAACCAAACCCAACCCCCAACCAACCTCGACCCCCAACCAAACATTACCTCCAACCAACCCCCAACTAACCCCGACCTCCAAACAATCTCGACCCCCAAATAAACCCAACCCCCAACCAACCCCGACTCCCAACCAAACCTGACTCCCAACCAACCCCGACTCCTAACTAAACCTGACCCCAACCAACCTCAACTTCGAACCAACCTCGACCCCCAACCAAACCT